>NW_008663161.1:9478-15367 GCF_000695815.1 Acanthisitta chloris | reverse complement strand
TTTCCCAAAAACCCTAAGTATGATTTCTAAATTATTAAATGTTCTTAATTATAAGATTCTTTTATATATTTTGCAAGTGCTGCAAAATTTGGTCTAAAATATTATTTAAAAGCAAATTTAAAAGATTTCAGTCAATAGCATTTTATCTATTGATCTTGCTTTTTTATGAGTTTGCCCTTTAGCCGCTTTTAAAATGGAAAATGTAATATGTAAAATATATACACTTGTTTTGACATAAAGATAAATTATATTATTTCTGCAATCTATCTCAGCCTTGGACAGATGTAGGAAAATTCCTGGGAGGCAGATACTGGGTCTTTGAGGCAACATGAAACATTTTGAAAGTCAGAACACAAATAACCTTGATATGAGAAACAATAATGGTCTCTGCCAATTTGTTAAATTGCATCGCTTTTCTGCTCACATAACTTCATTGGTCTGGGTTAAGCTTGAAGTGGCTCTTCCCTCAAATTCCCATTTCTTTAGCACACTGTCAGCTAGTGACAGCTTTGTCTCTTTTTTACAAGAGACACAGAGCTAGGTATCAATATATAGATTTAATATGAAGTTCTTATTTTTCATATCTTGGAGGTGTTAAAAATATATTTTGAATTGGAGAATAGACAGGTTCAATCAACATGTGACAGGTTTTGAAAGGACTCACACTTCCTTATTACCTTCTTGAAAAAAACAAAACGAAGAGTGAAGAAAAAATAAGCCTATGAGATATGCTGAAAAGCAGTTAGTTGAAGGGTCAGTGTATAGGACAATGACCAACAATTAGTAAATGTGGCAGTTGAAAATTCATATATGTGTAATGATTTAAAAAATGATTGCTAAGAGAGATTATTTCATTATACTCTGCATGATCATTGGCAATAGTACATTGTTCTTTGTATTTGGTTTTTAATACATTTAACAATTAACAATATGCCATACAGTACTCTGCACTGCAATGCTCCCATTGTCTCAGAGCACATCTAAGCTTTTCAGTTTTAATTTTTTGTTCCTCTTGCTCATGACAGATTTTTTTCAGACTTCAACACAGTGGAAAGGTTGGAAAGGACAGAAGGGGATAAAAGCAATTAACTTACTGAAATAAAATAATCAACACCAAGCAGCTAAGGCTTTCTTATGTAGCTAGAGCACTACCAGTACTTGGGTGAGGAACTTCTAAGCTATCTGTTGCCACTCTGCCAAAATACTGATTGTATCAAAGATGTATCCCAGATGCTTTGCGCTCCACTGATGCAAAGCAGTCACATGGAACAGTGTACTGCAACCAGGACAGACATGAAATGAGATCTATCAGAATTTGTATATAAATTCCTGATCTGATAATAATACTGCTTGTAGAACACCTACAGCCATTGTAATTAGTCCTAAATCTGAACCAGCTCTTTTATTTCATTACTGCTATGACTTCTTTAAAATTTATGTATGTATAGGTATTACCACAGAGCCTGATCCTGTAAAACAATGCAAATCAAACCAAGTACCAGTATACCAAAACCTTTGACTAGCTGATCTCAATAGCTTGTATGAATGTTTATAAGGGAAATGTGGATGACATACACATGACACTTCTGCAATTTAAATATTGCCTATTTGTCTGGTACCTTTTGTAGTGATACTGGGAAACCTAAATTAGATGCGGAGACCTGAAGTATTTATTTGCATGTTAACACACTTTTATCAGACATGACTGTTTTTGATAACAATACTATGGCATTTCATCCAGTCAAAAGCTTGGGTACATTTTAATGAATTTTCTGCTTTGATTTCAGTTGAAACTCCTTGCAAGAAGACAAAAAAACCCCAAAAAAACTCCCAAGAAATATAAATATATCTATACAGAAATATTTCTACATATATAACAATATAAACATACATTTTAGACAACCTTAAATAATCCTCACTCATAGAAAGAACTTAGTACATGAGTACAATCATTCCAGCAGAAAAAATGCCAGTACGTAACTAGAAAAGGGAATTTGTATAAACAAATTATGAACTGCAAAAGGCAGTGCAAATAATTTAGGCACAAACAGTATGAACAAATGCTGTCATCTTCTTGCACTTTTCTGTGACTACAGGATGCTTGCCTTGGCCTAAAATACATATTTTAAGCAATTAATTAATTCAAATAAATACATTCTATTCTCTAGATTACGTTCCTTAATTCTAAAGAACGTATCAAGGTCCTATATACTTTTAAGGTCTAGAAGGCATAATCTTTCAGTATGGACTATATTATGTTGATATATTCTAAAACTAACATGATTATTAGCATAATTTCCACTTTTTCTCTGAAGTTTACTAAAATGTCCTTTAACCCTTATTTTTCTGTAAGTCAAGCACTGTCCCACAGATGGAGAACAGCTCAAAGGAAAAACAAATGTGCACAGGACTAAAAAGAGAATGATAAAGAGGAGATGAAACAGAAATTAGGAAACACAAATAAGGAAAAGTCATGACATTACTGATTTACAGGTGTTATTCCCCATAAACACACTTTACTTAAATTCAATTTGCTATTGAAACATCAAATATCGCACAGAGTTTTTATGTTCTTGGCAGATATTTTTCATTTTTGTTTTTTTTAGTTCTTCCAAGAGAGCTTTAAAATGTCAGCCCATGTGATCTATGAACAATTGTGGAAGGCTTAGATTTGCATTCAAGCTCTTAAGATACCTCGTGAACTATCGCACAATGTTTCTATATGGTTAATATTACCTTCTTAATGCGAGTAAAGATTAATTTACCACACTTATACTTGTCTTCCTATAGAAAAATCTCGAAGTGAAGCTGAATTAACAAAGTGGATGGAATTTGAAACAAAAATTTTCTGATGTCTTGTGGAAAAGTCGTATTAAGAAGGATGTTTCCCGGTCAGATGCCCCACCCTCCCCCAACCTAAAGTGAGTCTAGAAAATCGTTGAATATTTGGTAAGAATACCTAAGTACTATAAATCAATGAATAAATATACTGACCCATATGTGATAAGCCATAAATATACTATTATACACTGTCAGTGACAGATACTATCTCTCTTTTGTATTATTCAATTCTTCTTCCCTAGAAAGGAGCATAATTTCTGGCAGGTTGAAAATGTAAGATGTAAATTAGGACAACTCCAAAGCAGACCATGAAAAACATATAATCAAAGACATAAATAATTCTTGAAAGTGTAAATAAAGGACAAAGAAAAGTTAAGAAAAGACTAATGGTATGGCCGGATTTCAAAGGACAACATGACAAAAAAAACAGGTAAAGGCTTTATTTTGTCACTTTTCTCCAGAGGATGGAATAAGTCATGTACAAAGTTTCTGAACATTAGTAGAAGGAAAATACTGGAACAAACAGATAAATTGAAAAGCTGTACTTCATTAGGCCTACATACAGCTATTCACAAATTCTGCTAGAGCCGTGGAGTCATCTGGCTGAACTGTAAGCTCTAATGCAGTAGTTAACGGAAAATGAATAAGGCTGTAAGGTAGCAAATCTACTTATCCTATGCTAGCAATGACCCCGAAATCATGGATAACAGCAGTCAAAAATTCTTGCTTTTTAAAAAGGGTATAACAAAATATTAAAAAACCAGATACCAATTTCTGCCCAATTTGTACATTGAAAGTGAAACAGGAATATCTTCTACTAAGGAGAGCTAAAGTATTTACTTTCATATTATATAATATAAAATTATATTAAAATATATTTTTTCCCAAAAGTTCTCAATGGCAAAACCTGGGACAGCTCATGAGACGAGAGGAAGGGTTTTATCATAGATTAAGCCATAGTTAATTAGAAAGAGACAGAAAGAAGTCAAATCATCAGTTTTCATTATCTCCAGTGTTTAGAACGTTAACATGATATTTACTGTATGTTTATTCCTGCAGACACTGAAATTTGCAGAGAAGATAGAATTACATGAGCTCTAATCTCGAGATGGTAAGTGAGTGGAGAAAACAAATGAAATTCAGTGCTAAAGGATGGACTAATATATATACTAGGGGCATCATTTTAAGCAGCCCACAAACAATGGATGGTTAGAATTATATGTAGTGACAGGTGAAAATAAACCCCAGTGTTACATTTCTGGCTGGCAGCATGTAAAGCTCTGTGAAGTCCAGTAGCACTCAAAAAACCCAACCCACAAAAGAACAAGTCTCCCAAGAGAAGTAACATTATATATATACACATAAACATATATATGTGTCTGTATATATCAATACAGGCTGGAGGATGAACAGACCAAGAGCAGCCCTGCTGAGAACAACTTGGGGATGCTGGTAGATGAGAAGCTTGACATGAACTGCCAATGTGCACCTGCAGCTCAGAAAGCCAACCATGTCCTGGGTGGCATCAAAAGCAACATGGTCAGTAGGTCAAAGGAGGTGATTCTGTCTCTCTGCTCTGCTCTCATGAGACATCACCTGGCATACTGCATCCAGCTCTGGGGTTCCCAGCACTGGAAGGAGACAGACCTGTTGGAGCAAGTCCATGGAGGGCCATGAAGATGATTAGAGGGATGAGGTACCTCTCCTACGAGAAAAGGCTTAGAAAATTGGGTTTGTTCACCCTGGCGAAAAGAACGGTGACCTAATTGTTGCCTTTCAGTACCTGAAGGGAGCCCATGAGAAAAACGGAGAGGGACTCATTACAAGAGCATGTTATGACAGCACAAGGGGGAATGGATTCAAACTGAAAGACAATAGCTTTAGATTAGACATCGGAGCAAGTCCATGGAGGGCCATGAAGATGATTAGAGGGATGAGGTACCTCTCCTACGAGAAAAGGCTTAGAAAATTGGGTTTGTTCACCCTGGCGAAAAGAACGGTGACCTAATTGTTGCCTTTCAGTACCTGAAGGGAGCCCATGAGAAAAACGGAGAGGGACTCATTACAAGAGCATGTTATGACAGCACAAGGGGGAATGGATTCAAACTGAAAGACAATAGCTTTAGATTAGACATCAGGAAAAAATTCTTTACTGTGAGCATGGTGAGGCATTGGAACAGGTTTCCCAGGGAAGTTGTAGATGCCCCATTCTTGGAAGTGTTCAAGGCCAGGCTGGATGGAACTCTGAGTAACATGGTCTAATGAAAGGTATCACTGCCCATGGCAGGGGGGTTAGAACTAGATGACCTTTAAGGTCCCTTCCAGCCCAAACCACTCTATGAATCTGTGATTCTGTATTTTTTAAAAATCCAATCACTTACAATGTGCTTTGATGCAATTCTTCCCCCAGCATGTGAACTTCAGTATTAACTATCCCATCTTGAAAAAGACAGAGTGCAAACAGAAAGGGATTAGAACTGAAGGCTTCGCATTGAAACATTTTTCTTTAAGAAGACACGATATATATTCTAGCATGAGGGCATACAATGAAACCATACAGAATGACTCATGTCACACAGGCAGAGAAGCATTTCAAATATACACATGATTTTTACCTTTCTGGTTTAGTTTTCAAGTGTCCAGGGAATTTTAAATACAAGATTTAAGACTGATAATTTTCTTTAGGTCCTCTGGCAAATTATACACAATAAATCAGATGGTTTGTTTTCTAGAATGAACATTGAAAGGTTCACTGACATTGCAAGTCAACAAAACTATAAAACACACAGACATTTATAAAAATATATCTATATTTACATATATGTGTATATAAATAAAACGCTTAATTGACTTATGTAATTCAGTGCATTCAAATTTCATGGTAGAAGAGTAGGAATACACATAAAAAGACAGGATAAAACCAGTAAGATATAACTATGGATAATGACATTTGTCACAGTTACAGTAAGAAGGAAAATGTTGCATGTCAGCCTCCTAATCTATTTAGTGGTGAGTTTGCACCAGCAAACTGAATCCTCTCACATGGGC
>NW_008663161.1:0-9436 GCF_000695815.1 Acanthisitta chloris | reverse complement strand
AAGGCACTTTCCTTCCTCCTGAGCCCAACAGCTTGCTTTCTCTCAGAGGTCACTGCAAGAAATTCCTTCTCCCAACTGACACACTATTTTTCACATGAAACAAATTGGTTGAAAAAGGTGCAGCATGAGTGCACCGCTACATAAGAAACAAGTCAAGGTTGTCTTTTTGGTAGCAAGACCTCAGATTGCTAAGATTCATGGAAAACATATCTGGAAAATTAATGCTTAAGGCTCAAAAATAGGCTGATCATGTTAATTTAGAAAATGAAACATAAACCTCCCAAGCACTGCAGGTTAGCCATGGGAGCTGGACATCAGACCTTACTTAGTTCAGTCAAAGACACTCCAGATAGATACCTGATTTTTGCTGGTTGTCACAGACTGATTAGAACAGCTGGATGGTACAAAGAACAGAAGTCTAGAAAATGCAGCGTAAAGATACCCCGATGGGAATAAGAAAGAAATACAAATGAGCCAAAGCAAACTACAATTTTACATGTGGCTATTGAGCATCCTTGGCTCTTCATTAGCAAGGGTGAGGTATGAGCAGAATAAATAACATCCTTTATGGGGAGCTTACTATGCAACTACCCAGTATGATATTTCTTGCTAATGGAAAATGAGTGAAAAAAATCTTATGATGATGTTCTGATCTAATACTGTATTTTTTACTTTCACATTACTAAAAGGGAAATTATAATCATCTAATACAAGCCCTTGCTCTAAAATTCAAAAATGTAATAAAGTACCTTTCAATTTAAAACTTTAACGTGTCTATAAAATAATTTAGTATCTATTCTACTGCAATATTAGAATATTTAGTACCTATTTTAATTTAATATTAGAATATATGGACATAACTTTGACCAGTTTTATACATATGAAAGGTTTAGAATCTTCTAAAGCCTTCAAAAAATAGTTGAGGTAATATTAGAAGGTAAAAGGAGAGCATGAGAAGAAAATACTAGTGTTAGACACACTAGTACAGGAAAAGTGTCTGACATGAAATTTGAGGCTAAATAACACGAGTTAACACATTGTTCCACAAACCTGACTCATACAGATTTATTTCAAAGCAATTACAATTGTATATTTAAAAATCACATTGATAAGAGTTTCAAGGACAGAAAGAACCAGGTATATCATGGCCCCTTGCATTTGCCTCAAATTTAAATGTCTTATTTGTTTAAAGCATCTGATTAAAAGACAGATTCAGAGTTTGAGTAGGGGTGCAGATTTTATCACAGTTTCTTGGAGTTAGTTCCTATAGTTGATCTCATAATGAAAAACACATACTCTATTTACACTTTAAAGAGTTCTTCCGGCAATCTGCAGAAAGACTATAAAGTCTCCATTAGAAAGAAAATTAGACATTTTCTCCAGTTTCCAAGCATTTAAGGCTCTTTTCTGTAAATTTTCTACTTTTCCACTGATATAACATTCTTTTACCAGTTTTATATATGCTATACATGTGAACAATTTAATCTCTATTCTCCAAACCACTACTTATTCTGCATATGACAAATAAAGAGAAAAACCCTTTTAAATGCAACATGGTGTTATGTGTGTGTGTATGATATTGACTTAACTATTTTATGACCAAATTATTTTCAGAATATTTTCAAGGGTACAATCCCAATTTTGAAACTGTCAATTAGGTATCTAATTTCTAAGCATACAACTATCCAGGCAGCTGTACAAAAGCTCTTACTTTTATCAGACAAACTTTTAACATTCTCGAAGAAAGAATTCACATTTGTTTGACAAGACTTTATCTTCCAAAAACCTTCTGCCTTGAATTCTATCAGTAATGCTCTGTATTCAAAGCTTTTGAACTGTTATGTATAGAAACCCACCTCACCATTTTATTAACTTCTCTTTTACCACATGGGTCACATTGCAGGAGTTTCTTTTTTTTTTTTTTTAAAGCTTTAATATCACATTCACTGCTTCCAGGAGTTTCTAGAGTATTCCAAGATTCTCCTAAAATGAATACAGTATGTATCTACTTCTGAATTCAGTTCATCTGAATCAGCTGCTTTCAAATATTCATCATAAAAATACTGCTTAATGCTTTCCTTAGAAACTAATTGCTTGGAAAATACTTCACCATCATTATGAAGTAAGACTGCACTCTCCTACTTCTTTTCAGAAACAGAAATTAAATAGATATTGAACACTTTCTTTTTTTCTGTCATTACTAGCAATTTGGTTTTCTTAAAATTTTAATGGTGTCATTTATATATATAAGGAGATACTCCTTTTTTCCACCCTAATATAATGTAATATATATTCTATTATCCTTAGCTAAGCCAAGGATTGTTCCTTGGTCTCACTTCCACTATACTTCATCAATTCTACTTCATATCAAATTAAATTTTCCTTCTCGTTTATTACACTGTGATATTATATACATGTTTTTTTCCTAACTGGTATCCTCATATTATCACCCAACAAAGTTGGGTTTTAGAAGTTGCTTTTCTCAATCATGGTACAGTGGATATTTGACTGGCTACTAAGCTTCCTCTTCTTTAATCTACCTTTCAGTCACAGCCTCATATCTACTTACACTTTAATATCCAAAGAACATCATTCAGAACATGTTCAACTTTGAGCAATGAGCCTCTTTCAGGAATCAGTTCTCCACATTAATGCTAAGGACCTACCACTGTTTACCAACAGTATGAGCACCTTAAAAGCACTGGTCCCAAGGTAACTGTAAACTTCCATTACAATGATTAATTCACATTTTATCTAGCCCAATAAAGTCCAAAGTGAAAGAAGTGCATATAGTATCTAGATATACATCTCCTAAATTGAATTCCCAAATAGCAATTCCATATTTCTTAAGAAGGTAAGTAGAGATTTGTAAAAAAAAATCACATATTTTAGGTTTAGAAGAGTAAATATTCTAACTATCTTTTTCTCTTCCCCCACACCTATAAGCAAATTGTCTAAAAATCAAATTACAGGTAAAAAAAAAGAGCATGTCATAAATGTTTGAAGACTAGGCAATCTATGAGCAAGGAAGGGATTACTAGGAATTGAAAAAGAAAGTGGCTTTAAATATCGCCATTATAAACATCATAGAATGTAGTTTGTCTATGTGGCAACCTCGTATTTTAAAATTTCACTATATACTTGGGTCCTGTGTATATATACAATTCTGTAAACAGTTCATTTTAGCAGCTATTTGACTGTGTACACTGGAGCAATACAGGCCACAAGACTGAAAAATGTATTAGTTTCAGAGCCAACAGTGCTGAATGTAAAAAAAAGTGTGTGTGATTTCATTCCTTTATACGAAGCCAATAGGTACATTAATTTTAGAAGGAAAACCAAAATAAACCAAAATGAAAATTACAACATCTATTTGAAAAGAGGTAGAAACCCAAACATTTTATTTTCTACTTATAAATGCCAGATATCTATCATTGTATCAAAATTCCAGCTGCAAAATATATTACTTCACACAAGTAATTTTAACAGTAAAATTCTCTTTCAGGCACCTCTCTTACATATGAGCTTTCATCTTTAAATTTTGCTTGTTAACATAAGTTCTTACTATTATATTGACAGATAGTTTCCATCACAATGTCTTGACTTCATAAGTTTATAATATTGTGAAGCCTTGAAGCTGACTTTTCCTAAAAGAGTTTTTTTTTTCCTGAACTGTGTATATTATTATAAAGCACTCAGTAGAAACATTGCAATGAAATAGCATCATTTATTCCAACCTGAGCTGTACAAGAAGTTCCAAAACCATGTAAGAGCAGACAGATTGGACCAAATCAAAGACACTTCTCACCTGGCAGTCCTCATTCTCAAAAAGCTGTTTGCCATATAAGGTGAAGTCTAAGCAAAGACAAGTATACCATGATTACTTCCTTGAAAACTCTCTCAACATCTGGCTTTATATGGGTCAAAACAGAGCTCAGGTTAAAGATGTTGTCTATGTTTTTATACCCTTCACTGTATTCCTCTTCCTCAGAAAATTTAAACACAGTTAAACTGTCAGCATTCACCACGTCCTATTGTACTGCATCATCTAACTGGAAATTATAGCAAGTATCTTTCACTTTTGGTTATTTACCTATTCCAGAGAATCAGAAAGGTTATCTTCATCTTCTCTTAGACACTTACATGAATTAACCTTTTGAGGTGCAAGACATTTTTGTGCCCCGCTTAGTAGGGTGTATATGTATACATACAGGGTGGGACCAGTGCTGTTTAACATCTTAGTCAATGACATGGACAGCATGATTGAGTACACCCTCAGCAAGTCTGACAGCAACACCAAGCTGTGTGGTGTGGTCATCATGGTAGAGGGAAGGGATGCCATCAGAGGGACCTGGACAGGCTTGAAAGTTGCATCCATGCAAACCTCATGAAGTTCAACAAGCCCAAATGCAAGGTTCTTCATGTGGGTCTGTGCAACTCCAAGCACAAATACAGGCTGAACAGAGAATGATTTGAGAACAGCCCTGAGGAGAATGACTTGGGGGTGTTGGTGGATGAGAACCTTGACATGACCCAGAAATGTGCACCTGCAGCCCAGAAAGCCAACTGTGTCCTGGACTGCACCAAAAGAAGTGTGATCAGCAGGTTGAGGGAAGTGATTCTGCCCCTCTGCTCTGCTCTGTTCTCATGATATCCCAGCTGGAGTACTTCACCTAGATACTGACATAAGAAAGACATGGACCTGTTAGAGGGTGTGCAGAGGAGGGCCACTAAGATAATTAGAGGAATGGAACACCTCTCCTATGAGGACAGGCTGAGAGAGTTAGGGTTGTTCAGCCTGGAGAGGAGAAGGCTCCGGGGAAACCTTATAGCAGCCTTACAGTACCTAAAGAGGGCTGGCAAGAGAGCTGGAGAGGGACTTTTTACAAGGACATGTAGTGAAAGGACAAGAGGGAATGGCTTTAAACTGAAAGAGGGTAGGTTTAGATTAGATATTAAGAAGAATCTCTTTACTCAGAGGGTGATGAGACACTGGAACAGGTTGCCCAAAGAAGCTGTGGATGCCCCATCCCTGGAAGAGCTCAGACCAGGTTAGATGGGGCTTTGAGCAGCCTGGTCTAGTGGAAGGTGCCCATGTCCCTGGGAGAGGTCCATCACAAACTAAATGGTCTTTAAGGTCCCTTCCAAACAATTCCATGATTCTATGATATCTCTATGACACTTCCCACTGCTCGGGACCAGCAGAACATATATAATCCAGCTCATGTAAGTTTCAACGTCAGGACTTTTGACATGTTTTGTGGCAGAAGGTCACCCGTCAACATGCTAATAAACACATCAGTTTGGAAGCTTTTTGGTTCAGCTCTACAGCTCTGATCTGGGCAGCACTACTCTCTGGACAAATGCCAGAGAATCATGACAATTACAACATATTGTTGCAGTCCTCAAAATATATTCAATATCCTCAAAATATACAAAAAAAGTACTGTTTTCAGCTCCCTTTACGACATACATAAAAATTTACCAGTGTATCTGACACAAATGAAGAAGCTCTTCTTTGCTGCTGAGGGACACAGGTGACATTGGGTCATACATGAATGATTTAGAGTTACAGTAATGCTAAAGGCCCATGTGATATCCCTATCTTTCATAGAACAGAATCATAGAATATATAAAGTTGGAAGGGACCCATAAAGATCAAGTCCAACTCCTTCCTTGCAGGACTACCTAAAACTAAACCACATGACTTAAGAGCATCATTGAGATGCTCCTTGAACTCTGAGAGGCTTGGTGCTCTGAATACTTCCTGGGTGGGCTTGTTCCAGTGACCGACTGTGCACTTGGTGAAAAACCTTTTCCTAATGTCCAACATGAACTTCCCCTGATGCGGATTCATTTCACTTTCTCGTGTTCTATTGTCAGCAGAGAGATGAGTTCAGCACCTGCCTTTCCACTGCTCTTCCTTCAGGAAGTTGTAGACTGCAATGTCATCAGATGAAGAGATGAAGATCTAGTTACCAGAACAGAAATACTGTAAACAGTTCCCACTACCAAAGGCAGGTGCTCTTTTTTATCTAGAAGCCACTAACCTCACCTGTGGTTATACTTATTCTTAGAAGAAACCATTTTCTCCTAACCAAATAGGGAAAGCAAGATGTGGTCAGACCCAGAACTTATTATACAAATGTATTCACATCACCTCAACTTAAAAGTTTAATTCACAGGGAAGTAAATCGTCTTCTTCCAACACAACAGTCTGAGAGTACCAACACTTCCTTAAAAGGCTACAGACTTTTTCTTTTATCCAGTCTTTATGATGTTTTTTCCCCTCTTCCATAGGTATTTATTGACATGCATTTTCTTTAAAATAGGAAACCTTAGCACACTTCTGATCAATTTTATATAATCATCTTTGTTTACAGAAACTGGAGAACTGTTCAAAGACTGAATTCTCTGGTAGCCTTTAGACAGGCTAAGGTAAATGCCACAGTTTGCTTATTGGGTCCGAAAAAGGGAGAATTCCTACCTTTTCTTGACTTTGAAATGCTCACAGTAGTAAAATATTCCAAATCTCAGCTAGCTGAAAAACCTCTTAATTAAATCATTGTAAGACTGCAATAATTAGCTATATCCATCCATAAATTTAACATTCATTCATGTTGAATTCTTGATTCTTTATAACATAGGCCAGCACATGATTTTTGACACAATTTTAAAACTCAAAACTGTCAGATATATTCTTGCTAATTTACTCATAGCTTTGCCTGACATATTTATAAATTGTGATCAAAAGCATTTCAGCTACCTGAAAAGAAATTGAAAAGGGAGTGGGAACTTGCTTGTTCAGATGTGGAAGAAAGATCCATCTTTTTTTTGTAAAAAGCCTCCTGCACAGATAAAATGGCCGAGGGCAAAAAACTGTTTGTTTTGGAGAAATTTCTTACTGATGAGCTGTCTCTTGATATTTAAACAGAACTTGCTCAGATTTGACTGACTTAAAAATATTAACACATATTTAATTTTCTGCTAAGATCATTGAACAGATTTCTGAAGTATAACACACTGCATGGGATACGTATCAGCAGTTACATGCAATGTTAGCAACTCTTTAAGCCCCTAGAAGCACAATTTTAAGAGTCCAGACAGGAAGCAAGCCATTATATGAGAATAAAGAAAGCTATTTTTAAGGTTCTATCAGTGTTGGTGGGTGGCAGTAGGGGTTGTTTTTATTGAATTCTTTTTAACAGTCTCAATTTGAAACACTTTAAAACACCAAAATGCCAAATATGAGATCACAGATGATGAAAGAAGGTAAATGAAGGCAAGTAAACAAAACAAGATGAATTTTTAGAAAACAGTCTTGCTTTCTCTCTTTTTCCTTTCTGTTTTTATTCCTTTCTTACTCCCAGTTTTCTTAACTTTAGCTATTTAATCCTAACCATCTTGCATATTTCTCAGCTATAACTCCAGAACAATATTTTGCTTGCATAACTCCAGTGAATAGTCAATATATTAAGTAGCCACTAAATTTATTATTAGCTTGACTGAGTCAAGTCAAAGTCCTGTAGAGGCATATCCAGGGGCCTAAGTAATTAATTTGGATGGAAGCAGATAAAATATGCTAGTGTATGATCAGTCTTGTTATGAATTTTACATAGTGCTTCCTTTTCTTAGAATACATATAAAAGAGTCTCAGTTTGCTCATAATTAAATTGTTTAAGATCTGTGAAACAGCTGAAGTTTCAAATAATGCATTACAGTGTAAGTGTCAAACTAAATTTAACTGATATAACTGACTTACAAGTGCTGTTATAGGTCCATCATCAGTAAAATAGTATCTTCACTAATCTTCCATATTTTGAAAATGTAGCAGTTTATTCCAGTGGAAGACAGTCTGTGCTCTTCTGAACAGATACTTGCTGAACACAGAGTTTACAGATTAAAATAACAGTCTGTCAACTTTTTAAATATTGTTCACTAAACACTACCTAAAGTTGGTGGCATTCTTTCAGTCATAGAACACATCTTTCATTTGCATTTCATTGACCTTGAAGCTTACTGGTTAGAGATGAAACTTCACCTATTCAAAGAAAGCCGTTTAAAATATTCAAATAGATTTTTTTAAAGTGCATTTCACTTTTTAATTTCCTACTGTTCTTCTTCCATTGAGAAAGCACTGTCTGAACCCAAAGGGATTTCCACATCTAGCTTTCATGCTTTTTGTTGCTACGTGGCAGTGACCGCTAGATTGGCAAATAGAATAATTGCCTTTGAGAGATTTCTTTAAGGATGTTAAGAGCATGAACTTCATTCGTTTTAAGTAGCTTCTTAAATAAATGCTTCAAAACAAAGTCAACTATTGATCCAATTCTTTGAATAAAAAGTTCTCCCCATTTGACAATAGGATTTACTACTGAAGACAAAATGTACATTAATCTTTCTGGTTTATTGTCTTCAGTTGACAAAGGTAGAATTAGAGTTGCAGCACAAAGAAAGATTTGTACCCTCTGTTTGAAATGACGAATCTACATAAATTCATTGACTGACTTAGGATAAAAGCAATCTTTACATCTCTGTGTCTTGTCACCTGAAGAGAAATGGGGGTATAATTTATGCTTGATTTCCTGGTGATATTGTCAAACAACTGTTCATTCTCTAAGCACATTTTTTTATTTCCTTGTTTGTTTACTGTAGTGGTGGTTTGGTTTTTATCCCCCTGGAAGTGAAAAACAACATCCAGAATGTCTATTTACTGCCAGGGGAGCTGGATGGTAATTTCATCCAGCAAAACCCAACCAGCTAAATAACACACACACCCTTCCACACATTTAGAAGAGTTTGTACCAACTTCACAGAATTTACACTTCTGTCTTCTACCACTGGGACATCTAATTTGAACCCTAATTTTTAAAGGGAGAAAGATGGGAGAGAAGGCAAGAATATCAGTATTCTGTCTGTCACGTGTGTGTACAGCAGTACAAAAACAGCCACTGTGGGACAGAAACATTTTTTTTCCCATTGTCAGCTGCAATGAGAAGCTGAGCTAGGACAGATACTGCAGAAGCAGTGAAGGGAATCCTTCATGCAGTCTTACCTCTGCATCTCTTAACTTAGGTTCCCTCTCCCTGCGATAATCGTAGTGTACTTGGCCATCGGAACGGACAGGTGAGACCTACTGTGTTGCTCGAGTTGCATATGGATTTAGGGGACGGGGGAGAAAAAGGACAACAAAAACAGCAAACAAAGGTTTAGCATCCGGTAAGACAGAGGTGAAATAAAGCTTGCCCTGCACCGATCACGCACAAGACAGAGCCAAGTACACTGCGGCTGGCGAGCCTGGGGTCTCCTTGAAAGCAAGCTTTGTGCAGCGTTACCGGAGACACACACACGTAAACACACACACAGCGGTACTCAGACACACCCGCGTCTGCCCGTATGCGCACACCGCGAGCGCGGCATCCCCTCCCGTGCACCT
>NW_008663160.1:76938-114335 GCF_000695815.1 Acanthisitta chloris | reverse complement strand
ATGATTCCTATTTTGCTTGTTTGTCCTACTCTCCCGCAAAGAGGCAAATTCCTAAAAGAACAAATACATCTTAGTTTCTTCGAAACACACTTCATACAATCATCATAGAATCACAGAATTTTAGGGATTGGAATGGACCTTACAGATCATCTAGTCCTAGCCCTAGTTCCCACTAGACCAGGTTGTTCAAGGCCTCATCCGACTTGGCTTTGACCACTGCCAGGGTTTGGGCATCCACTCCTTCTCTGGGCAGACTGTTTCAGTGTCTCACCACCCTCATAGTAAAAAACTTTTTCCTAATATCTAGCCTAAATTTCCTCTCCTTCAGTTTGAATCTCTTACCCCTTTTCCTGTCACTACAGTTCTTAACAAAGAGTCCCTCTCTGGCTCCCTTGTAGGCCCTTCAGATATGGAAATGCTGCTATGAGGTCTCCATGCAACCTTCTCATCTCCACACTGAACAACCCCAGCTTCCTCAGCCTGTCTTCACAGGGAAGATGCTCCAGTCCTCTTATAAACTTCATGGCCTCCTCTGGACTTGCTCCAACAGTTCCATGTCCTTCTTATGTTGAGGGCACCAGAACTGAACACAGTATTCCAGGTGGGGTCTCATGCAAGCAGAGTACATGGGGAGAATCACCTCCCTTGACCTGCTGGCCACACTCCTTTTGATGCAGCCCAGGATTCGATTGGCTTTCTGGGCTGCTAGCACACACTCCCAGCTCATAGTGAGTTTCTCATCTACCATCACCAATTTCTCTTCTACCATCACCAACTGACTACTGCATTGAAAGTGCAAGTTATGACAGTTTACATCATATTAGTGTACAGAACTGCACCAGCTGTGATTCTTCAGATTACTCAAAGAAGGTAGAAAGAGGCATAGGCACTACAATGAAAGACTTTGTCGAACTGGAGCAAATCCACTAGGAGGGAGAAGGTTGGGAGCCTGGAGAAGATGACATATGAGGAGAGGCTGAAGGAGCTGGATTTGTTCATCCTAAAGAAAAAGCATGCAGGAGGCATCTAATCACTAATCATTCAGCTACCTAATGGCTGTCTATAGACAAAGCAGAGCCAGACTCCTCTCAGAGGTGCCTGCAAAACCGTGCAAGAGGCTCCTGATTCAAGCTGTAGCAA
Organism: Acanthisitta chloris; assembly: GCF_000695815.1. NCBI lineage: Eukaryota > Metazoa > Chordata > Aves > Passeriformes > Acanthisittidae > Acanthisitta > Acanthisitta chloris. The sequence goes on along the minus strand of NW_008663160.1, from coordinate 113,195 downwards.
GGGAAATTGACTAGAGAGAAGGAAATACGTAACTGTGGTGATGGATTTGGAGGGCCAAGCGGAGGAACTTCAGAGGGCCCTTTCAATTGAAACTGTTGTAGGATATATGCTTTTTCATCTGAAAATAGAATAAATTCCTTCTGTTTCTGTTTTAGTGCTAGAAATTTTCCTGGTGCACTGATTCATGATACAAAACAGTATATCTGCTGCTTAAACACCCACTTGCTAAACCATTAATGCTTAGTTTTCATTCATTCTTCTTTCTTTGATATCAGAATTGCCAAACAGTCCCTCAGTACATGTTCCCTTTCAACATAAACTGCTGGATGAGAAGCATCTGTAAGGCTCCATTTCTCAGGCTTTCCAATTTTGCTTCTGAGCAGGGTCATTTAACACCTTATGGACCTGCTCAGTTGTAGTCCTTCATAACCTTCCTTCTCTTACTCCTTGCTGTAGGCTTTTATTCTCTAAAATACAATTAAGAGGTTGCTTGTTGACAGAGAAAGGTGTTTGGGGCAGGGTAGTGATAGAGGGAATATGATGGAAACATGGAAAGGCTGACATAAGTGAGATAAAAGGAAACGAAGCAGCTTGAGAAAAAACACAGAGAAGCATGAACAAGAGCTAGGTGGGAAAGGCACTAACCTGTCAAAGCAGTAAGAGCTGAAGATCAAGGCAACATCTGTAATGAGAACTGGAAGGAACCTTGAAGCCTGTTTAGCTTGCAGAAGATGGAGGAACCTAGCATGTGATGGTTAGGACATGGAGTTAGGAAAGCTGGAAGCTAAGGAAGAAATACTCCTTCTAAGCTGTACAACTAATAAGACCATTTTTCAACACCACTTCCTTTCACGTTAGTCTCATACTGCACTAGCATGAGATGAGGTTTCTCAACTCTCTGGTCCATAAGAATGGCACAAGTATCACTCAGTGTGTTTTTATCCTACAGTAGAAATTGACTTTTCTGCCTTTTGCAAAATCTCCCCGTAAGCCCAGCCATGGATCTGTGGCTACAGAGGTCATGCAGGCTGTCAGACTTGCCTTGCAGGTGACAAGGATGCCTCACACTATGGCCATGCCTCAGTTTTGCTTTCTGCCAGCTAGTGTGTAACCTGCTGCTTTTTCAGGGCAAGGGTAAGCACAGGGAGGGGAGCACCATAGACAGCTGAGCTGTGACAGGGAGCAGCAGCTGGTGGGGATGGAGAGGCTGGCTGCCCTGGCCACCAGCAGTGGTTACACTCTCCCATTTCTCTGTGGGGAACTGAACTCTGCAGAGCTTTGCTTTCTTCTGTCCCTTCTTTCTCTTCTCCCTCATGCTTTCTCCCCTATTCTCCTTCCCCTTAGCACAGCAGTCCTCCATGTCCCAAGTACCTGGGGGGACATTTTATCTTAGTTACACAAACTTAGAACTGACTCTCCTTTTGCTTTTCCCAACTGAATCTTGTTCCTCCTGATAATTTTAACTTAGTCAAATTTGTTGACTGCCTTTTCTTAATTTTATTAATGTTAACTGGCAACATACAACTTAACTATGCCACCCTCACAGAGGGGTAGGAGAAATGTTCCAGACAAGCAGCTATGTTGGCCAAAATCATGCAGCTTTGAACTGAGCATATGCTAAGTTTGCCCATTAGTTTCACAACAGCCCACTAACAAAAGATGTTTCCTGCAGAGCAACTCTGAGAGATGAAAAATAGATTTGAAAAAATGTTCAAGAACTTTATAAAATCATAGAATGGTTTGGGTTGGAAGGGATCCTAGAGATCATCTAGTTCCAAACTGCCTGCCATGAGCAGGGACACCCTCCATTAGATCAGGTTAATCAGCGCCTCATCCAATCTGGCCTTGAACACTTTCAGGGATGGAACATCCACAACTTCTCTGGGCAACATGTCTTGCCACCCTCACAGTAAAGAATTACTTCCTAGTATCTAATCTAAACCTACCTACCCTCTTTCAGTTTAAAACCATTACCCCTTGTCCCACCACTACATGCTCTTGTAACTCCATCTCCATCTATCTTATAGATCTCTTTAGGTACTGGAAGGTACTACAAGGTCTCCCCAGAGCCTTCTCCACACTGAACAACCCCAATGCCCTCAGCCTGTCTTCATTGTAGATGTGCTCTGGGTCTCTGATCATCTTCATGGTCCTCCTCTGAACTTAAATATGTCCATCCTTATAAATATCCCCATTTCAGACAGGATTTTGTGCCTAGTAATGAGCAGCAGAGCCATAGCTGGAAGCCATTCAATCACAGATCACTGGCCCTAGACAGTTTCTCCTCTGCCACCATGATGGTGGTCACTTGAAAGGGTGGTCTTTACATTCTCACCTTCCCAGCTAAGGCCAGAACCTCCTAGGATCCAATGTGGTCATGAGGGAATCCCCAAGAAAAGCAAGAAACTCCCTTTATCTGATTTGGGTTTTCTTCACCTTACCTGGTTTTCTTCTGTTTGAGAAAATATTTTATATCAGATCAAAAGGGAATATTTCAAGGCTTATATTAAAAGAATAAATCCTGTCTAGGGGAGAATATCAAACACGTCAGAACATACTGTATTTGAAAAAAATACAGTAATTTGCATTAGCCAACTGAAGCCCAGTATTATATAGAGCCAAAAAGGAACGAAAAATATCTCTACAGGTTTCTCATTTATTTTTACTGCATTTAGCAGCTAATTCCAATTGTTTTTATTAGACATACAAAATCCAGACTTGCATAGCTTATGGAGAAGAACAGGCGCACAGTGAAATAAATTCAAAGTGTTATTTTTCCTTCAGCTTCCCTTCGAATCCAGGTGTCTTATGATCTGTGCAGAGAAGGGAGAGGAAGCCATTTGCAGAGCACAACAAGGTTTCTACTTCTTTGGGATGATCAATGCTGCACATTCTTGAGTGCCATCTACTGGTTTTTCATTAACTATTTACATGCTCAAACAGAAAGTATTCCTGTAACCTTTGGTGCCAATCAAACAGGGACGCAGTACTGGAGTATTTGGCTTTGTGCTCCCTGGTGCATTTCAGTACGATGGTTCCTATGTTTCAAAATCTAGTGCAAGAAACTGTATCTTAAGGTGTGCTCTCTCGTGACAATAAAGAAACTGAGAAAAATCCCCAACAATTTAAAACATAACCCAAAAAATTAGATATTTCAGTCATTCTCAAATCCAAACCTCTTATCAGGAAATAAAACATACTCATAACCTATCCATTTTCCTCCTGTCACTGGGAAAAAGAAATTTTCTTTATACCAAAGCTGAATGGCTTTGTTTTTCCAAACAAAACACCAAACTTATTTTGGTTCTGTGTGCAATATTTTATTTTATTCTAGTTTTGGAGATATTTATTAAATAATTTTTGCCATTCTAAAAGGAAAATTGAGACAATTTTTGGACTAAGCAATCATTTATTAATTTAATATTTTTTGGCATTTTCAGAATTAAGCATATAAATTTTATTTAATTGATATGAACCATCTTGAAATGCTCCAAAATCCCCAAGTCCAACCATTTTTATTCCTCCCTTGGTAGATGAAAGGCATGTGATGTTCATCCAAGAATTTTGGTGGTTTAGCATGACTTTGTGGTTTTAAGACAAACCTTGCACATTTTTCTCCAAAATGCACAGATAAAATTCATTGCATATAATAAGAATTCGAGTCTTTGTTGCCACATCAGTTTTAGCATGATTCATCCAATAGATGATAAAAATTGTAATTGGGAAATTTTTTTGGCCCTAAGAGTCCAGTTTTTCACATCTGTGCTCACAGCTTACCACCAGTACTGACAAGCTCAAGCTAGGCTTTATTACTAGGCTTGACTTGTCAGAATAATGCTGATTTAGTTTGAAAATATTTTCAGACAAAAAACTCCCAGCCAGATTTTAATCACCTCCATTGCATTATGCCACTAGACCTCTCATTTCAGAGTCCAGGGATGATGTCTGAAAAGTGTGGTGTTATAAATAGAGTGCAAAGCATTGTTGTAATAGTCTCTGGTCCAAGGCTCTAGTGAAAATGCATATGTTGAACTGAAGTTGAAATGAACTCTTCCTAGCATTTCTAAGCTGATTGAGAGGGTTGGTGAGAGAAGGCAATAGAAGGTCTATTATAACTTTTTCCTCCTGTTTTCCTGCTATCACTGTCTGACAATGAATCCCCAGGATATACAAAGCCTTCAGGTTCACAGGGTCAAAGAAAAACCTGGTTTGTGTAGTTACAGGCCCACGGGAGAGAATGAAATGCACTAAAACATGTATCTCCATTTCCTTACTGGAGGGATAGTAACTGGTGTCTTACAAATAAATGAAAAACGTGTAACATGATGAACTTTTGAAATCAAAGTTATCCACAATGTAATCAATAACAAGCCTCCACTTGTTGCCCTCCTAAGTCTTTTTTTTGACAAGTCTATAGCCAGTAATGTAAAGAGGGGATTAAACCAGCAGAAGCTACACACTATTTTTCTCAAGATTTATTTCCTCAAAGTCTCTCTGTTCTCCAGCTGCTGTGTAGGGCTTGCAGTTTGACCTATCCAGCCTATGTAAACAAGCCCAAATAACCAGAACACTCTCTCTCATTCCTTTGTTTTATGGAAGAAATGGTTTCCCACATCTGCTGCTTAATCCCAAGCCTTGAAAGAGCAAGGCAAAACTCTGACCAGCCTTTCAAATTCCAGTGGTCTGCCCAACATACTGTTTTGTTGGACTCTTTGAAGCTGTTTGTAGAAAGATGCAATTTCATTTGTTATTATTTTAATTTTAGGATGACTCCTCTCAACAATCTCTTTCGATTCCATTCCATAAATTTTTCCGTCTCTAGAAACTGCATGTAAAAGAGCCCAACACAACAACCCTAAATTATTTGGTTTAGAATATTTATTTGAATTGAAAATAACATTTTACTTGCTCCTAATCTGCCCTACATCTGAAAAGTTCTGTCCCTGGACAGTTCTATTAGATCGTTACTTTGTGCTTTCTTGTATAAATTTTGAGATTCTTATGTTTTACAGCTATTCCCATGATGATCATTTTGGTTTGTCTTCTTGCAAACTCTCATGCATTTCATCTTTCCTCCTGTTAAATCTTATTGTTTGGCAGTCTCACACTGAAAACAGTTGAGCTGTTTTGCACCAGCAGCATTTTTTCTGGAATAGCTTTGAATGTATATCCATGCTCAGTGAGTGTTTAATGATTTTTTGCCTTTTTATGCATTGCAATCCTATTTTTATTATATGTTGTATTTTGCTGATTAAGGAGGATTCATTCTGGAAGGAAGCAGACATCTAGTTATCAACATTTCAAGTAGCTATGTTATCCTTTTAAGACTAGTTGACAGTTTGCATTACTCAGGCTGCTCTTCTTCCATCACAGTTGTTCTGTTCTTTAAACTCCTCAGTTATGAGTCCTATGGCCCTATGAGTTAGCAGCTGTTAATATAAATGGGAAGAAGACCCAAACACTGAATCTCCAAATACCCACTTGAGGAACCAGCCCTTGGTATCTTGCCCCTCTGCTCACCAGCACACTGATTGCATAGCATTTAATTTTGAAGTCTGTTTAAGCCAGTGAACACTGCAATTCAACACATTTCCCACCTTACCATACTAATTAGGGAAGAAAACCCAATGCACCATACATCATGCTGGGTTATTCTCCTGATCAAATCCCTGGTGAGGCTTGTCATCTCTCCTTTTTAATATTGAACTTCATAGGCACTTAATTTAAGTCTCTGCAGTGGAGGCTTAGTGGAGACTCATTAACTTACAGTGCTTCTAGCCAAGGCCCAACCAATTTCTTTCCTACCAAGTAAGACTGGTCTTATCAGTAATAAAAATATCATTATGAAATCAATTCTTGAAGAAAGTATCATTCCTTCTGCAGCTCAAAAGTAAGCTATATTTCTCCACAATGGTGCCAGCACTCCAACACTAAAAAGTCATAGGTCTCAGTGATTTATTTGGACAGAAGACTGCATTTAATCAGACATATTCTTAACTTGCTTCTCATGATACACAGGAATGTCAGCAAACAGCAAAAGCTACCAAAAGTCTCTAAATTCCCAGATAATGTCACAAATGTAAGATCCCAGTTTTCATGGTAGAGGTTTTTGCTAATTTCTTGAGTTTTACTTTTTATGTTAAGCCATTATGTTAAGCCATTTTTATGTTAAGCCCAAGCAAAGAGGCTTGGGGGCAGATCTGTTTCAGTCTGTTTACTGTGCTTAGCAAGTGGATCAATTTTCTCTACTGAAATTGCAACTTGAGGACAATCAATCCTTCTGCATCTTGGAACATCAGACATTGCTGCTCATTTTCAGCTCCCTTTCTGTGTGTGACTCAAATGCTTTCTTGAAATGTAGCTGATTTCCTGGAGCTTTTACCATGGCATAAGGCACCACCAGATTGCAGAGGGTGCCACAGGGTGGTCATTTCCAGGCAACCTTCCAGATGGAGAGAGACATTGATCTGGAGATGTGGCTGACGTCTTCATTGCTTAGCTAAACTTTCACCTGCTCTCAGCAGTGTGTAAGTTGCAACTGACTGTGGGAGTTAGAAGAGTAAATCCAATAAACAATCAAGTAGAGAAATTTTTCACTATCCCAACTGCAGAATTTATAAACCTTGCTTCATCTAAATATGACACTATAATCAGGAAAAGTGATGAGAAGTGCCAGCAGTATGATAGTGCAAAACTCTAATGTAAGAGCTATACATTTCTGCCCTGTGCCCAGCAAATGGTAGAACTGGAACATCAAATACTAAAAATGTTTAGAGAATTAAGTGCAGTACATCCATAGAGTATAAAAACTGTAGCAATAAAGAAATGCTCATAATTTTAAATAATGCATAGATCCAAATGAAGCCAAAACTGCTCATAGATAGTCTGTGAGAAAAATATGCCTAAACTGTCCATGTTAATTATTTATTATATATTGTATGTCTGCTGTTGGATTTCTATGAAAAGTATTACAATATGGTCTGTGATCAACCTAAACAGCCAGTGACATTTCAGATGCTGTAGGGTATCCTGTCTCCAGACACTGGCATAGAAGCACACTGGTTCGTTGTAGCTACCATGGATGCCAGTTCCATATGGATGTTTCAGATACCCTGGAGGTTGTCCACATCAAGGGACATTAGATGCCTTTGTTAAGGCCTCTGAAAAAAATGTCAGCTATCCCATTTGGCCTCTAGTCATCTACCCTGCAGGACATGAGTATGCCTAAATCTTTTGCCACATCTGCCATATGGATGTCCTGGAGAGCTGTATGGTGTCACAGATGCATTCTAAGCCTTTCATCAATCAGTGGAGCACAAGAAAGAATTTATGTGATCAACTGGGCTCTTAAAGGAAGACAAACTTTGCTCTGAGTTCCAGACAGATTGTCTTAGATTTTTATTTTTTTTTACATTGACTGTAGATTTTTCTAGTGCTTCCACATTTTAAGTGAACATAGCATATGGGCAGAAGTAACAATGGGAAAAAGTTATCTGTGAACTTTAAAAGTCATTCTAAGTTATCCAAACTTTTAAATTTGAGAATGTGATTTATTTTTAGCATTATTTCAACTTGAATATTATGCCATCTCTATCACATTAATCATGCCAGTCTGGTGTCATTTTTCTTACTACAGCCTCAAAAGCCCATTTCGAAGCTCTTATTTTTATAAAGATAAAATCACAAGACAGCTGTTAGAAGTGATAGTGAGACTGGTGTAAGGGGCAGGGGTTACTATGTGAACATCCATACTTGTGAAGTTTTGTCAAAGCATACCTGGATAGGACAGCCAATGAATTACTCTTTTCACACCATAAATGTTGCCACTACTGTCTGTTTTCAGAGTAAACTGTTCTTTCTCTTGATGGTATTCAAGATAGCCAAGACTTAGTGGTGCTCTGCAATTTCTATTTTCAGTTTTGTAGCAAATTAAGTCAAAGAAGGGAGTATGAAGGTAGCTGTTGTTTCACAACTGATTGTGTTATACTTTGATTACCCAAAATGATGCCTGTTTGATCACAGAACATGCCATTGCCTTGTAATGTCACTACAGTTACCCCATTTAGAACTTAAATAAACAAGCTAATACCTGTATATACTATGGTATAGCATGGAGCTGAAATTACTGGTTCGAACAAGCAGGACAATAGAAGTTAAATTACAAAAGCAGCACAGTTTATTTCAGGTAGTTGATTTCAGATTGTTACAGGATGTTAGATTCAATCTTCGTTAGAATTTTTTTTAGTCCATGCTCAGAAGTTACCACTACTATTCATACTCAGAAAACTAGGCTTCTTTAATGCCTCTAGAAATTCAGAGATGCTTGTTAAATACTATGTTTATGGAGAATTTTTTTACAGCATGTAAAGAGTCACAAATACTGGAAGTTTAATAATCTATCAGAAATCAACTTTTAGCAAACTTCACTAAACTCAAGGTTCAGTATATCAGCCATACACACTTGACTTGATGTATATGTGGCCAAATATCTAGAAGTACTTCAGAAAAAGAAATCTTTTTCATTGTTTTTATCAAAGACAGCAGCTCTAAGATAGGGACACTACCTGAATTGCTGTTATGAGTGACAGTGGAAGTATGTCAAATTGCTATTACAGCAGCCTACTCAACCAGAACAGAATTCCCCATAACACAAAGTCCTTAGTGCATAATAAATATACCATATGAAAGACCATTTCCAAATATTATACTGCTTGTATCTGGTATAAAATACCTTCTGAAAATTACATTAATACAACCATGGTAGAGTTTGGAACACCCTCAGCAAATTGAAATAATGTAGCAAGAGTATGAGTCCTTCTAAATTTGATTCATTACTACATTACAGTAAAATTACCATTACCTAAGGCTAAAATCTTTTTTTGTAATAAAATTCTGAAACTTAATTTTTATTTTTAGTATTTGTCCAACTGAGCTTGTATTGTATTGAGCTTTTTTTCCCCTCCAATTTTTTTGCTGGTGTTTTTATCCTCAAAGTATTTCTGTTTCTGAAGCCTCAAAGATTTATTCTGGAGTTATGATAATGACTAAGCATTTTTAATTAGTGTCATTTAATTTAGGAATTCGAGCCCTATCACGTAGCAGCACAAAGACACTGTTTTAATATCTCTCTAAAACTATCATCATTTCTATCACATTATGTACTTGCCTGCTGTTCAAATAATGGACTCTCTTTTCTCCTTTCTCTGCACTACCTGGAGGGCAGCTCCTCTCGTTCTAGAAGAGTTTTAGATTATTTTTTTAAGTATTTAATCCTTGTTTACACTGTAAGAAGGTGAAAAAAATCTGAAGAGGAATTTGTAAATTATTGACGGGAGAGCAATTCAATGGTCCTTGTGCTCTTAGATTACCCAGGTGCCATTGAGTACTTAATCTCTGCATGTCAGAAAATTAAAACTCAAGATAGAACTCAGCCGGCTGTGCAAGATGCTGGCACAAAAGCAAGTGGGTGTAAACCCATGAATACATGTGTGGATGTCACAGGAAGGTTTCAAACACAGAAATCAACACAAATTGCCACCCACCAGACTTTGACATGGGATTTGCTTTATCAGAGGGATGGATTCAGGAGAATGTTTCAGACCGTTACTACTTTGAGGCCATCAAACGGAATTCTGTCTTCTGCTCTCCTAAAAAGTTAGAATGAACAAATACATACTTAAAGGTTGCACTACAACACAGAAGTGGGCTGGAAAGTTTCAGTGCCCTTGTGAAATATGGAGAAAGTAACCACCTTCCACTTTCTACATGGCTTTGCTAAAGCTCTTCTGCAGAAGCAGCAGCCTAAATTTTCTACGTATTAAGATTTCACCACCATTCTTATTAACTGTCTGGACACCTGACAATGATACCAAACATGTTAATATTTAACCTACAGCTATACTAAATAGCTAGCAGTCTCAGAATAACTTCTTGGAAATGAAAAATACATGCCTTCAAATTAATGACTTGGGGCATGTAATAGCTTGGTGCACCCAGTGGCTTCACTTTCAGAATGCTAGCGAGACAGATAATGAGCCATGTAGCAAACCTATGTAACCCCCTTCTTTTTTTTTCTTTTTTTTTGACGTGATATTAAATAAGGAAGAAAATGTTGCCATTCCAAAAACAAATAGAGTTTACTGAAGTCCCTTGAGTTTTGCACTGGAGTTAAATGAGAACAAGACTCCTGATAGTTTTTCCTTACATAGGAGGAAAAATATTTCTAGTAGCATCATGTCAGAAAAGAATTAGCAATAGTAGTATATTGCAAAGTTTCTGACATGCTTATATCTTATTAATAATGCAAAGAATAAATCAGACTGAAGGAGAGCTTGAAGGACTGAACTTCTACAAAGGCAATTAATTTAATTTTGCTACAAGGATTTTCCTTTGATTTTTTTTTTCATGGATCACAAATCTATTCAGCTGAATCATTTTTGTCCTAGCCTTAACTTATCCAGACTTATCTCAGTGCATCCTCTTTTAAGATTTAAAAATTTGCTTGTTCAAGTACTGAAATGCCTCTCCTACTGGAATCTTGCAGTTCTAGACATCAATCAGCCACTCAGCCCCCCTTCATGCAGGCAGAGCTGTGCTTATGGGTGACTGAAGCACAGTCAGTCACCAGCTGGTTTCAACCAAATTCAGGGGAAAAATCTCCAAGTAATAACAGTAGAAGGAGGCAAGATCTGTAAAATTTATAACCTCCAAACTTCACTTACCCAACACACAAAATTGCCAACATGGTACTTAGTGCATTTTTTTAAAATCTCAACATTACCACCACACTGCCTTCTATTTTGATTAAAAATGCTTCAGGATGTGTTTGCTGAATAAATATACTGTCATAGAACCACAGAATCATTTAGGTTGGAAAAGTCCTTAAGAGTGAGTTCAGCTGCTAATGTAGCACTGCCATGTTCACCACTAAACCATGTAACTAAGTGTCACATCCACACATTTTTTGAACACTTCCAGGAATTCCACCACCTTCCTGGGCAGCCTGTTCCTGATCACAATTCCAATTAGAAAAGTTTTCCTAATATCCAATCAAAACCTCACCTGGCACAACCTGAGGCATTTTTCTCTCATCCTGTCATTTGTTCTTGGAAGAACGGACCGACTCTCACCTGTCTATAACCTTCTTTCAGGTAGTTGTAGAGAACGATAATGTCTCCCTTGTTCACAAGGGTAAATAATCCCAGTTCCCTCAGCCTCTTCTCATAAGGCTTGTGCTCCAGACCCTTCACCAGCTTTGCTGCCCTTCTCTGGACATGCTCCAGCACCTTGGTGTCTTGTAGTGAAGGGCCCAAAACTGAACACAGGGTTCGAGGTGCAGCCTCATCAGTGCTTAGCATAGGCTTTTGTCTTTTGACAAAGCTTCTCTTTGAGAATGGTTAGGACCTCAGAAACCAAATTACAGGAGTCCATACTGCTTCACAGTACAACTGTTGAATTAGTGTGACCATCCCCTTTCCTTTTCTTGCTCTCTTGACTATACCTTGTCAAAATAAGTGGTCTGTGCAGAAGAGTCCACCCTGGACTATGCCTCCTAGTACAGGTGCATTAGGGTCTAAGCTGCTTCTCTTTTCACTCAGCTCTATTTAGTACCATCCATTGCCATAGTCTTAGTTATTACTTTAACTTTAATATTGCAGTTTCTTTTGTATGCGTTGATGAGTATTGTCTGAAAATGAAAGCTCTCATTATTTCTGTTTCAAGGTGAGATATAGGAAAGTGGAGAATTGCAATGACTTACCTGTTACCAATAGCCCTGGAATGATGTGATAAAGGTTTATGTGAATATGTGGATAATGACTTACCTGTTACCAATAGCCCTGAAATGATGTGATAAAAGTTTATGTGAATATGTGAATATGAATATGTGGAGATGGTGGATTATGCAACTCATTCATGATTTCTTACTGACTCCTATAATTTAGGAACCAGAGGGTACCACCAACTGAGATAATCAGAAGGCAAATTCAAAAACAGTGAGATCCTTCATACAGGCAAAAGTTGTCTCCAGGCAAAATTTGGGCAGCACAGCAGGGGGTTTTTTGATTGGTGTAAAACGTAGATGATCAAACCATGCACTAGACAAAACTATGGACAGGAAAATCCATACTGGAGGATCCTGGACTTCAGATTGCTGGAGGCTACAAGAGAATGTCCGACAAGTAATGTTGACCTTTGTTTCCTCCTAAGCATCTATCATTGGCCAGACTGAATAAGACATTTATCCTCAGCAAACCTTTGTTCTGATCCCCACATATCCAGAAAATCTGTGCCAGAGCTGTGAATAAATCCTTAGCTGTCCATAATATGATAAGCTGACCTAAATGACAGAAGGTAGAAAAAGAAAATAAAACTATATCAAAAAAGCCAATTTTAAAAGTAATGCTAATATGGCAAAGTGAATGAAGGTAGTTCTGCAGTGTTGCATGAAGCTTGCTTCCTGCTCTACTTGGTGATTCTTGCACATCCTAGGCTTATCAAGGTTTGTCTTTCATTATTAACTGTGAAAACCCCTTTTCCTTGTCAGACAGAATGATAGCATGATATACATTTGAAAGGTAAGATTTTCAGAGTACTCAGGAAAGAACAAAAACTTTCAAACCCCAAAGACCAAGCTATTAAAAACATTGAAATGAAACAAGTAAGTATGAAAGAAAAGAGACAGGAACTGGGCCTTTAGAAGTGTTAGCTTTAACAAAAAAAAGAAAAAAAGCAAAGCAATTTCAGAAGTCACTTCTGTCTAGGTATTATTTCTCTATGGCATATACCTGAAAAAAGTGTCTTTCACTCTTCTAGCACATTAAGACAAAGTGCTACATCTTACATTTCCTATTGGTATTTTTTATATATTAGAAGCATCAGAGAACCAAGAAGGTGTTTCAAAATGACGTGCATTGACTTGTATATTGGTACTAAGATTTTTTCTATACTGCCTGCAAGCAAAAATCACAGAACTATGGTGTTTCCATAGCAACTGCATTTTAATAAGGCAAAATTTCCAGTTTGATAGCACTGAACAACTAATAATGTCAGCTTCCAATGTTGCAGAAGATCAGATGTCAGGAAGGGTCAGCATAAAACACAGGGCTAAAATTGATGCTTTGCAACATTCATCTTTATTGCTGGTATAATTTCAGGAAAAGCCAATAAAAGATATGATTAAAACAGTAATCTTATTTTCACACACATAAAGCAGCTACATTTGAAATATATCAATTTAGAGTTTATTCATATGTCTCCATAAGAAACATCCTACTCTTATTCCTAACTCACTTTTGACTTTGAGCTTTTACTATACAATACTTCCTGACAGGGTGCTGAGAATAGTTTCCTGGTGGTGGGTGTAAAACCTCAAAGCTCAGGCACTGGCCATCGATGTATGCTGTTTGTCAGTCAGAACATAAAATCTCATTAGCAATTTTTGCTGCAAAATCACAGGTCCCCTAAGGTCAAGAACTGAATTCAAGCGAGATTTCTTTTTAAGATCCCAGAAGAAATCACAAATTGGGATGTGGTTTCTAAAGTCAATGGAAGGTCTTTCAAAGACTAGACTGGTCCTTGGCTTTCTTGACAAGCTTTTCTGGAGGATTACAGTGGGTTTAGGCTGGAGAGACTTGGTAAATGTGAAACCAAAGAAGAAATTTATCCCTGCTACAGGAAACATCTTTTCTGGGTTAGAAGTGCAGTGGATGGTCAGTGTGAAGTGATATTTTTCATCTCCAGCATGTTATTAACTCTCAAAAAAGTGATTACTTCAGGTTGCAGCATGAAGCTGCTCTCTATAACCTTCAAATATAATAAAATAGAGATCAAAAATTAAAATAAAATAGAAAATAAAAATAAGATATAACTGTGCTTCTCAAGAACATCAAGAAGATGTTTCTCAAAAGGAAGCCAGTAATCTTTTCCAGAAATTAAGATTTTAAATAAAATAGCAAAGGTGCTTAAAATAATATCAGAGTTGACAGAATAGGATTTTTTCTGAAATTTCTGTTTAAGAGATCATTTTTCCCTGTGTTTCATCATGAACAAAATGGATCCATTTATGGTAGTATGTAATCGTGCCACTGCCTGGGCTGGAGGACAAGTCTCAAGGAAAGGCCTATGCACATACTGTAGAACCATCTAAGAAAGGATGGCCATAGCCAAATTCCCTATTGGGAGTGACTGATTTTATCTTCCAAGCTGTGCTTGGGATTGCCAGGAAATGCTGGCCAGTTTGGGTCAAACCTGTGCCAGGGTGTGTTCCTCTGACTGAGCCAAGTAGATAACAGATGTCCCTCCCTGAAAGCACATTTTTGGTTCATACTTGTTTGCTTTATTGTATTAGTGAAAACAGTGAGTGGCCAAACCTCTGTATATATTGTTTTGTAAGTGATGTGTGCTACAGCCTGAAGAACATATAAATCTCCTTAGAAACCGTGAAAGAACAAAATATAACCTAGTATCTTGTAGAGCATGTTTAGGACCTACTGAATGCAATTGCTGTGTAGTATTTTTGTGAATTTAGCATAGGTTTTATTGCAATCACTGTCTAACTTGGCCAGAGTTGAGAGTTTTTGAAACTTCCACCATTTGAAAGTTGATACTGTGCAAAATCTCTGTAAATTAATTTTAATGTATGTATATGTCTTTTAATGACAGATAATTTTTAAAAAATCTTTGATTTAAAACCTTAATGCAAATTAAGGAACACTTATATTTTACATAGATCATATGTTAGTGCATGAAAATTAAGCTGTCTCAAAATATAGCCCACATAAACCCTACACAGTCATTTAATCTACTTTTTCATTAGTTGCATTTCTTTATCCACACAGTGACTATTAGCCATATTACACACAATTCATAAAAAAAATTATCTAAAGCCATGAATATGATAAAAGATGACAACACAATGTTATAAAAACATGTAAACTAAAGTATTAACATAATAATAGCAAACTATCTTGAATAATTAATTGGATTTCTTTAAAATTAGATTGTTTTGCATGCAGAGACTCAGATGTCACCAATTCAGCGGTCTATGCATGGTTTAAATAATAAATTTGGACCAGAATTTCACAGGAATGCTGATTTCAGAGTGCTTATCTTTGTGGCATGTCTGTGTTTCGAAGTGGGGTGGGGGATTAAGAGATGTTGGAGATCAGACTGCGTTGGGTATGGAGCATCCCGCAGAATCCATGGAGGATATTTAACTAAGACAACTTGACATCAGTTTTAAACCAGCCTCAACCTGCAATTCTCTTTCTAGCTAAGCTATTTGTAAAAGATACTGTGAGCAGGATGCACATCCGTCCATGGTGGTGGTGATGGGAGATGCCAGTATGAAGTTAGACACACTGATCCTGTGTCCATGTACAGGCACTAGTGCAGCTGAGGATCTTACACTGCTACTTAAGGAGCTACAAACAGGCTTAAATGGACAGCTGGCCTTACGAGTCAGCTGGAAGCCCCTGGGTGCATCTTAATGTGCTGACAGCCCATCGTCAACTTCTGTAATGTTTTCATCATGCAGCCATTAACCACTGGGAATTGTGGTGAGAATATCAACACTTTGGGAAGGCTGACAAAGAGATTTTTTATGATAATAGCGCTCTGACACTATAGAAATGATCACTATCCTTGATGTGGAAAGAAAAATAATTTTTGTCTTTTACAAATCTATTAATCATGAGTGACATATGAGACTTAAGGACTAGTAACCCCCTACCTTCTGCTCTCAAAAAGATACGTGGTAATAAAATACACCTGAAAGACCCTCACAACACCCTTGAGAAACCTGTTGAGCAGGAGCATCGTCAGTGCTGTGCAGAAGGATGGTGCAGCTCCTGACAGCCATGCCTGGACTCTGCATCCCACGCATTCTGCCTGGGTATCGCTCTGTATCCTCCCAGCAGGAGCAAAGGGACAGAGGAACCTACTGATGGTCCTTGCTGCCCTGTTTTGCTTATGCATGCTAGGGCTGCTGCATGCCCCAGCCTCAATGCTAAGAAGCCCTCGTGTTGCAAAATAGAAATATTTTTGCCCCTTCTTGCACACAAAAAAAGGAAGAGGAAATTGTAATATTAAGATGTAACAACTCTCCTCTTAACCATGATTTAATCTAGATTACTATGCTCTGATTAATGACATTACTTAGCCAATATGGAAATTTATGACATATGAATGGTTAGAAGCAACATATAAATGGTGTTTAAGTGGTGAATGTGACTTATGATTATACAGTGCATCAGCATTCACTGGATTTAGAGAATGCAAAATGCAAGAGATGGTCCCTACACTATAGATCTAATAAACTAAGTCCAGGAAGACAAAACACCTGATGTGATGGATGACAAAACCAAAGGTATAGGTGACATGACTGTGAGCAGCAACAGCAGCAGGACTTTCACCTTGTTAGAGAAAAAGTTTGAAAATGTAATGCTGAGGACGAGGGTGGGGGATATATCTTCTAACCAGAGCCTTTCCTGACATTTGCAACTAGATTGCAAACATCCAGCACATGACACCTTTAAAAATATCTGTTTCCTTCGTAAATAATATTAAAGCTGCTAAAACAGCTGAACAGTCTGTGCTATAATTTGAAAAATGCTGTGATACTAAACAGAAGATTTCATTTTAAATCACATGACAATATGGAAGTAACTAGAAGTGTTCATGTTCACCGGACCTACTCCTAATTATGGTGTTTGCATAAAAATAGCTGCTGGATAGAAAATTACATGCAATTGTGCTTTGCAGAAAGTATTCACATGCTAAACTTCAAAACACACAGCAGAAACCTTACCCTTCTGGATATTTGCTAGTGTAAATAACTGACTTCTCTCAACATTAACGTCTGTGTTATCTGCACTGATTATCCTAAGAAATATATTTATTACAAGAATGTGAAAACCATGGCTTATTTTCTTCCACCTGATGTCGAAGAACTAATTTTGATTGGAGACATCTGTAGCATAGCTGAAGAATATATATTTGCTACCAGCTGTAGTATAGCAAATTCCCACCAGCCTGACCAGCAGCAGTGTGGTGTTCTAATTAGCAGGGTTCCATGGTATTTATTGCTCCCATTAGTGCAGCATGGCAAACCAGGGCATGGCATTTAAATAGCTTGCCTAATGATAGGCAATATGTTTGTAGCACAATCGGATAAGCGCTGAGGAGTCATAAGCTTCTGGCTCTGAGTTTCATCCACTAAATCACACTGCAATCAAATGTCCAGATATCATTGAATTTCAGTGACTCATAGATAGATTCATAATGGCTTTTTTTTGACATATAGGCATGCAGATGGCTGGAGAGGAACACTGTGGTATTCACTCAAAAAACAAGGATCTTGTGGGAGGTTAACTAGCTTTACAGTTTGGGCTCTCTTCTCCATAGTGTCTTTGGAAAGCTGGAAAGCCATGGTCCACATGGTTCACTAAAAAAAATTACAATGTATGTGTGAGTTAGCATAATGGAAAATGACACCTAGGGATCCTTCCCCACAAATTTAAGTTCTGTAGTATTTTCCACTCTAAAGTAGTAACATCACAATAAATGTTCATATTGATGCACTGTTCCTAGATATCTGTGGATTGACATTTGTCATTATGACATATATTTCACACAACAGCAGGTAAACTAGCAAGTACTGGGGAAAAGGTCATTACAATGAGGGATATGGGATCACTATTGCCCAGTAAGCCACACTGACAACAACAGGGCTCAAGTGGCTGCAGGGTTAAAATCTGAAGGAGGATTATTTAGAGAGCTCAGTTTCAAGGGTGAGATCAAATCCAAGCTAAAATGACAGTACAAATATATCAACCAGAACATTTCATTTCAGTCCAAGGTTTTTAAAAGCCTATTACCCTCATGTTATTTTCAGAGAAAATGTCTAATGGAGACATGAGACAGCACTCAAAATATATAAGACTGGCAGAAATGACTTGTGGAGATTCCAATTTTACTCAATACTGATCCGTGGATATTTTTTCACATGTTAGGGAGGAAGAATGCTTTCTGATTTTGTTTGAAATAAATAGAAAGAATTTATTATGGATTCTCTCAAGTTAAGATGAGGTTAAACTCCTTCTCTGAGTTATATGTGCATCAAATACTTAATTTTTTAAAGACAAAAATTCAGCAAATATATCAAATGATACATTTTAGCAATTACAGGCAGGACTGTGCACAGATTCATAACCAATGGGACATAAAGTATCTAATAGGCAGTTCAATTTATGGGCCTGTTGTAAACCAAGATTATATTTAATTTTTATTGTGATAAATAGTGCTCCAGGGGATGAGACATCTGCACAGAGGTGGAGTTTAATTTGCAAGATTAACAGTGTTGAAGAATTATAGTGAAAGAATTTTCTGTCTGTTGGAAAGTTTTATACATAGGCTATTGACCAAGCAAAAGGATTAATTTCAAAAACTATGCTGGTTCTTCCTCTTTTCTTGAAATGTAAAATGGATAAAGTCTCAGCTGAGAAGTCTGTAGGGTTTTTATTCCACTTAGTTTAGTATTTAATGACGATTTAGGGCAATTTTCTGACAACAAAATTCAAATTTAATAGAAAGGAAAACTGTCTCTAAACATAAAAAGCAACTTACTCACAGGGATAAGGAGTAAATCACTGTGCAAATTTTCAGTACCATAAAGATGAGCTTTTTCTAGCTCTACATGAGAGGTGGTGTCTATCTGTTGTGAGAAAAGCATGTTTCCATGTAAGGCTGTAAGCTTTCTCCCAGTTTTCCTTGTGCAGTGAGCATTGTAAAGCCTTTCTCCAGGTGAATTCTTCTAGTGATGCTGCCAGCACCCTTTCCCTCCATTGCTGCTTTTGAAATCTGAGCAATCTCAACATTGGCTCCTGATGCAAGGATCAGTTAGTGAGTTTTGTCCATCCAGCAGCTGCTACTCAGCTTTGGCCTCTGCTACTCAATTTGTCCCTGCTTCCCTCACCTGCTTTCCTGATAAGCTTTACATGCTTGGGGTTTTCTTAGCAAGAACTTTTCCCAAGATGAATCTTCAGTCAGTACAGAGTTACCGAGGGCATCTGTTGGCAGCAGGCAGAAAAGAGCTGCTAGCAGGATATTGAAGATTATTGACAGCTTGTCACACAGCCAAGGAACTCCTGGCAAATATCTTATCTCAGCATCTGAAAACGAGACAGATAACCCCATCAGTTATTCTCTTCATCCCATCAGTTGTACTCATGTCCCCAAAGTAGCTGTGGAACTACACTTGAAGTCTGACTATTTCATTACAGGACCTACCATTTACATACCATAAATATCTCTTTGATTTTGTCACAACTTGCTATGCACATATGAGTATACAATGCCAGTATACAAAGGCAGCAGCATTATTGCATCCAACAGGGTGGTGGTAAACAATATTCAGTCCTATTCCCAGTGCTGTCCTGAAACTACCTCTATCTACTAATCAGCTCTCAGAAGTACCTGTTCAGGTTTGTTTTTTTCATAAATGTTTACCACAGAGTATAAAAGGCAATAACACTACAATTATAAAAGCACAATTTACACTACACAAACACAATATCCTTTGCCAAACATTGATAAAATGAAACACAGGCAGAAAACAAGATGTGGCTGTTTCACAAGGACACTTCCTGGGACTGTGTAAAAAGGGACGTGTGATGCATTTCAAGCAAGTTTCCAGTGCATCAGGAAGCTGCATATTTTCTTCCTTCTGCTTGTCTCAAAGAATAATTTCTCAAATACACAATAGGGTGCCTGAACTTAAAAAGCAAAAATGTTTCCCAGACCCCTGAAGCAGAATATTTAAATGATTTACCAAAAAAACCCTACAACCCTATAAATGTATGTTGCAATACAAATTCAATAGAGGTAGGGATTGCACAATTATTTCAAGCCAAGACAAACATGTCGCAAGGTAAAACTCAGAAGATAAGTTTCATTTTCAGCTTTTTGGGTATGGAGCAGGCAGTTCTCAGAAAAGCTCTTGATAAAAAGGATGTCTCCAGCTTCAACATAGCACCAATTTACTAAGCCATTTTCTCACTTGATAAAAAGGATGTCTCCAGCTTCAGCATAGTACCAATTTACTAAGCCATTTTCTCACACGAAGATGAAGAGTTTGGGGGTTAGGATATAAAAGAATGGCAGTACCAGTGGTTTTCCTATCTGCACAGAACAATAATTTCTAAGTTTTACATGAAGTATAAAAAATCTGATTTGAGTCAAAAAAAAAGAAGGCTTAGAAACTGCAAGTATTTACAGCATGGTTCGGGTTCTTTAAGGATGAATTTTTGTCAGAATGATCATGTGGATTTCTGAGATGCTAATATGTTACAGATATTTTAAAGATGTGGAGATGGAGCAATTTTCTGGTCCATATTCAGTTCTATATATACAAAAAATATTCCTACTTCGTACTCAAATATCTCTTTTTTAAAAAGTGATAATAACTTTCTGACCCTCCACAATCAAAATACCCTCCACTTTCAAAATATTACAGCAAGCAGCTAGAAAACAGGATCAGATTGATTCAGCAGAAGCACAGAATCATAAGAAATGTATGTTGGAAGTGATCTCTGGTCATTTCAACCCACCACTCAAAGCAAGGAAAACTTCAAAGTTGATTCAGGCTGCACAGGCCCTCCCCGAGTAAAATTTGGAAATTTGCAAGGATGAAGGTTCCAAAACATCTCTGGACAACTTCTCCTGGTGTCCTCACATCATAGCATAAGCCTGCTGTAATATCCCTTGCTTACAACATGCAGCCATTGCCTCTTCTTGATTCCCTGCAGAGATGTGAAAAGAAGTTCATCTTCTATTCTGTCTCCTTTAGAAAGTGGAATAGAGCAAGAAGACTTCTCTTCCCTTGGCTGAACAAGCTCTGTTCCCTCAGCCTCTCCTTGCATTTTGTGTTCTCCGACTCCTAGCCATCTTCCTGGTCTTCTCCAGCTTGTTGACCTTGTCTTATTTTCTGTCTGGAAGACACAACATTTCAGGTAGGGCCTCTCCAGTTCTGAGCAGAGGCAAATAAACATGTCCTTCAAGTTCTCAGTTATGCTTTTGCTACACAAATGTGCAGGTAGCCATTGCTGCCAAAAGGGAACTCTGCCATGTGTTCAATTTGTTGCCCATCAGGACTTGCAGGACTGCCCCTAGGCACGGCACATGAGGCTCTTTTCTAACAGTACAGAACTTAGCATTCATTTTTGCTGGAGTTCAGGATGCTCCTGTCAAGCTCCTTGAGAGTAACAACCTTCCTCTTCAAGTCTATCAATAACAATCATTTTCTCATCCATCCTAGTTTTGTGGCATCTATAAACTTGGTGGATGTACAGGGTAGTTGATGAAGACATTGAGCAGGATTGATCCTGAAGATAGTGACACATGAAGACAGGCACTTGTAATTGACTGCCAGTGTCCATGGTTCTCTGAGCTCAGCAGTCCAGCCGTGCTTTCCACAGATCTTATAGACTGTCCATTTAGGTCATTTAGCCTCATTTTGACTATCAGTAGGACTGCTTGACATTTCTCAGGTACACAAAACCCACTCCTGACACCTCTTTCAGTAGGTCAGCCATGACAGAAGTCAATCGGGTTGATCAGTCATGATTTTTCCTCAGCAAATTCACCAATTCATCTATTTTCCTTTTATTTATGTGTCTGAAGACACACAAACATGCTTGTCTTTGCAGGGATAGAGGTGAGACTGACCAGACTGTATTTTCCCAGGCTCTCCTTGTGTTTTTTTTTTTGAAGATGGGAATGACATTTGTTTTGTTTTCTCTATTATAGGAAACCTCCCAAGTCATAACACCTTTTCTAAGACTAACAGACCACAGTTTCATTGTGTCATCTCTCAGATGCCTCAGCATCTGATCTGATGGACTTGTGTGTGTCCAGCTGATTTAAGTGGTCACCAATTTGATTCTCCTCTGAAGTGGATAGTACCTCTCTTCCCGAATTCCTGCTTGTCACAGAGGCATGGGGAACCTGAGAGCAGGCTATGACAGTAAGGATTGGGGCAAAGGAGACACTAGCAGCTCAGCCTTTTCTGTGTTCTATGTCCCTTGCATCCATGACCAGATATTTTTTCATATTCGTCCTGAGTTTTCTATCCCATTTCCATAAACTTCCTTTCAGCATTTGAGGTCAGGAATAATCTGATGAGTCAAGCTGAACTCCTGCCTGTTTGCTTGTCCATTAGATTGTACTGTTTTTATGCCCTGGAAAATCTATCTCTCTTTTCTCCTTTGCCCCTTTTGGACGGCCTCCTGCCTGCCAAGGTCCTGAAGTAGCCAAGATTGCCCACCTGAAACCTAGCGTCTGCTGCTTGTCTGTTTAATTTCCCTTGGGCACTTAAATTCAACTCATGGTCACTGAAGTCATAACAATGACTGTCATTGGTTAGAGAATGAGATTTTTTTTTAAGCAGGATCTGCAGAACATCCTTCCCTGTCAGGCTGTCTCACAGCTACACCAAAAAAATCACACTTATGCTCTGTGTAGTTTTTCTCCCAGCAGGTATTGGAATGATTAAAGTCCCCAGTGATAACCAGACCTTTCAACTGAGAAGACTCTTCAAGTTATTAAATGTTTGTCCACATTCTCCCCTTGTTAATTGTGCAATATGCAGCAGAGGCAAGGTATAGCATCCCCTGGTTGGCTACTGCTCCGATCTTGACCTGTAGGTTTTCAACAGAACTGTTTCAACAGAACGTGAGCTACTCCTCTGTGTAGAGTGCAATCCCCAGCTCTCATCCTCCCAGCCTGACTTTCCTAAACAGCCTCTACTTATCCATTGCTACGGTCCAGTTGTGAGCTACCTACCACATCTCTGTAATCCTAAGCATTCCATAATTCTATGTTTCCACAGGATTTTTTACTCCACCACTCCAGTCTTGTTTCCCAGACAGCATGCATTAATTTACAGGCACTTGAGATGGGACCCTGTTTTGCACAGATCTTTTGGGAAAGTACATGAACCTCTCCTGTCTACATGTGGTAGGCACACTCACTCCCTATTTAAACAGATAGGAGAGGAATTCCTTATGGAAACTAGCATAAGGATAGCAAGAATCATAAGACTGCTTCTGGACCACTTTGCCAGATGCATCCCAGCTCTTCCTAGTAAACTTTCCATATTCCTTGAAGAGCAAGTTCCCAAAGTCATAGAAATAGACTCCTGATGAGCAGAGAGCATAGAAATAGACTCCTGTCTCCGGCAGGCAGACAGTAATCTGCAGGCTACATTTGTTGGTGCCCAAGGTGTTCCCTCCATCACCTGGCTGCCAGGTTACACTAGCACCCATGTCTTCAATGAAGAACTGAAACCTAGCAATCCAAAAAAAGATAGGTATAACATGAGTGTAGGCACTAGAACAACTGCCAGATTAAAAAATTAGAACTAATCTAAGAAATAGTTTGATTTTCAGATCATGAAGGACAAAATCTTAATTTAAGTTAATAAAATAAATGACACCTGAGTTCTCTATGGCTACATTAGCCATTATTAGCTCAGGACAAGAGGAGCAGATCTGTAATGTGGAAATTTTGGTTACTGCATATATCCATTTAAAACATGTTTCAGGAACTTTATTTTAGAAGGACTAAATTAGCATCTGGAGCCAATTAGGCACCTGTGGCACATCTTTACAAATCATTTTCTCCCAAAAGGAATACAGCTTTTGCTATCAAAGACTGTTGTGTGCCATGAACCAATTTTCTTAAAAATGCACTAATTAAACCCAAAATACATAAATTCATCCACAGAATGCCTTAAATCCTCACTGTTACACAGTGAACCGTACTGAGTGTTTGCATATAATTTTATGCTCAAGGCTACAGGCAATACAATGTTTATAGTTTTATTGTCTTTACACAATTGTGTCATAATTTTCTATTTTCCTTTCATGTTAACTATGGAAAAAGTCATTAGACAATCCTTTCCGATGATTTAATTCAGAATATTGTCCAAGGACAAGAAAGTCATACATGAAGCCTTGTATTTCAGCTGAAACCAGCAAAATAATTTATACTGATTCTCTAAGTGATTCTGATTTAAATTCAGTTTGACTCCTCACAATAATTCCATATAGAAGGAGAAAAAATTTTATAGGAGATATTCTCCAAATAAAGCACAAGTGGAATATATAAGCATTGAGAAGTTATTCAAGGAAAATAGTCCCACTGCCAGACTGGGAAAGGTACAAATTTATTTATTTAATTTGTGGTTTCTGAATTCAGTCATGACAGATTTATTTCAACGATACTTTTTGAAAAAATTAAATTTAAAGAGGGGATCTAAAAACTCAAAAGCATGTGAAAACTGAATATAAGCACAGCAAAATTAAAAAAAGTAGGTCTTTGTAAATAGTTTATTACTGAGAGGTTTTTGAGAAGTGGAGTTTCAACCTGGAGTTACAGGCATGTTGTCGTGGTTTGACTCCAGCCAGCAGCCAAGAGCTACACAGCCGCTCACACGCTCCCCACCAATGGGATGGGGGAGAGAATCAGAAGGGGAAAAGCTAGAAAAGCTCATGGGTTGAGATAAAGGCAGTTTAATAGAGAAAGCAAAAACTGCACACACAAGCAAAGCAAACCAAGGAATTAATTCACTGCTTCCCACAGACAGGAGGTGTTCAGCCATCCCCAGGAGAGCAGGGCCCATCACGCGTAACGGTTCCTTGGGAAGACAAATGCCATCGTTCCAGATGTTCCCCCTTCCTCCTTCTTCCTCCCACTTTATATACTGACCATGATGTCATATGATATGGAATATCCCTTTGGTCAGTTTGGGTCACCTGTCCCAGCTGTGTCTCCTCCCAGTCTCCCATGCACCCCCAACTTCCTTGCCAGTGTGGCAGTACAGAACACAGTAAAGGCCTTGGCTCTGTGTGAGCTCTGCTCAGCAATAATAAAAACATCTATGCATTTTCAACCCTGTGTTTAGCACAAAACCCAAACATAGCTCCATACTAGCCACTGTGAAGAAAGTTAACTCTACTTCAGACCAAACCAGCACACATGTACTTCAAGATCTCATGCAGTACTAGAAGTTTCCAAGGTCACAATAAAACACTGGAAAAAAGCTCTTCTTTCCTTAATCACTGCAAGACCAGCTGTCCTCTTAACCCAAGCAGGTAGTTGTTGAATGCTCTGGAGGATGTTCTGACTCCTTGAGAAACTTACAAGATTTATCAGCCTTTAATAAGGAATGTGTATTTGTTACTTTTAGATATATTTAAGCTGTGTTAAATCATACCTAACTCAAGCCAGGTTTATTTGGATTCTTCTTAAGGATTTACTGATGACAGCTATGCACTCTTCTGTTATTTCTTTCTATCAGTCACTGTTCTTCACCTCTACTTTGTTCATACCTTATTCCCATAATAAAGGTGTATGTTCACTGTCCTTGAAATATCCACCATGCACTGAGGTTATGCTTGAGGTTTTATTCCTTGGCTCTTGACATACTCCCCAATTTCTTATTGCATTTTTGCATTGAATAGGCTGGATTCAAAGTTCTTTTTCTTTGATGAAGAATTACACTATCAGAAACCTCCTTGATACAATACAACCATAGCCATCTTTCCCAAGCCTACTGCAACCCATGTAATCTACAATTTATGACTTGCATAAGTTTATTTCTGGCTATATAACTTCAAATTGAAAACATTGCATACTAAAAATGCAATCCAACTCTTGTGTGACTTATGCATACCACAATTAAAATTTAAGGCACAGAAAACTATCTAATGCCAGAACAGGCTAGGTCAACACTGTATTTTATACCTGAGGCCTCAGATACCCTCTGTAGGAAGTTTCACCTGTGATGCTTTGGATACTGAGATGGGAAGTAATTTCCTGAAGTGTTCCCCATTTCTTATTGCTGATTTCTATATGGCCACCTGACACAGCATGCAGAGTGCCTGTCCTTCACCCCAGGAGAAGGCTGCTGGAGCGATGCAGCTGAACTGGTGAGGCTGGGGCAGCAGTCATGCACTGTGGGACAGGCAGAGGAGCAGGAGCAGGGAGACATTCTTCTTTCCACTCGGCTTACCCATCTGCTATCAGTACTCCCATCCCTCTCCTCCATGCCACTGCACCCTCCCAGCTCAACAAGTCTGCACATAAGCACACAGGGCAGAAAGAGTGCTTGCATGGTAGGGAATTCAGAGTAGCAGGCTCACACTAGCACTTCAGCAATCTTCTCTGCACAGAGATATGTAAATCAGGACATCGTTGTTTAAGTGGTAATTGTCAGCAGCCCAAGGCCACAAACAAATTAGAAATAGCTGTGATGGGGCCCAGTGGAAGGGAAGGAAAGAAGCAGAGAGAATACTGGAAGTATGGAGGTTTTGTGCAGCAAAACCAGCCTATGGGGCCATCTAAGCAAGAGGAGGAATTCTAGAAAACCTCAGAAGAAGGTACATTAAGGCCAGAGAATGTGATTGGAAAGAACTTATTTAGTAACATAGCTAAGAAATTGAAAGTTTTAACTTCTTCATGCAATTGGGAAGGAATGCGACTAAATTGATCTCCACTCTACAGGTATTTTTACTCTACCATTTTGCTGGTCAGCCAATATTTCAGAAAGCCTGACAAGAACACTGTGTATAGTAGGAAAATTACTTACAGGACATATAGGCTCACCCCTTTTTGAGAGTATCTGAATCTTATGGGTAGACAGGGCATCAATATTATATTAGTGTCATAAACCACTTTTGGCATGAATGAGAAGTCTCTGCATTCACTATCTACCAGTTTTATTTGCTGATTGTTATGTGGAACTATAGGATATCGATTTATTTGCCTCTGCAAAATATGAAATAAGATTGATATGAATACTTCATCATTCAATATTTGTGTCAAAGTCATTTTAATCTTGAGTACTCTGCTATTCTGAAAGGTAAGATAGTCCAACTAATTTTTTGTCCAAGAAAACCATGAAAGGCAATCTTCTTTCTATGCAAAAGGTTTTAGGTCCAAAACTCTAAAGCAATTATCTGGCATTGAATAAAACAAAATACAACAGAACATAACACAGCGATTGAAGAGAAATGGAAAAAATTACTTATAAGAGAAACACGTAATGGGCACAGACATCAGACTCTGAGTCTTCGGGGTTGCGTGGCCTAATGAGCAAAGACAAGTGAAGTCCCTACTTCCAGAGAAGTGGCCTGTCCTCAGCTGGGTTATGCCAGGCTGTCTAGACTGGAGCTGATCCTTGGTGCATACAGTCTCCACCAACACTTCTGTTCCCTTACATCTTGTGTGAAGATTAACAGTAAGGCCATGCTTATTTTCAAATGAGGTGCAAGTTTTCATTTGTTATTTGAAGTCATTACCTTTAAAGATCACCAGATATAAAACAGTCTGCAAGCCATTGTCTTGCTTATCCTTTTACCCATTTTGGGACAATTCCAGAGTTTTGCTACAATAAATTGCCTAAAATACCTTGGACACTCTATATACACTCTTTAATCATAACTTGACAGTCCCTTATTTTCTACCATAAATCTACAAGACTTTTTCCACAATGGGTCCACAATCACCGTATAGCCAAAATGTCCATGCTGCAACATGGGAGGCCCACTTCAGGTCAACAAATGATATCATACACATGATGATATTTAATAATAAGTCTTGACTTTTGTTAGTAAATTGAAATGTGTTTGTCACTGAGAAGTCTAACTTTTCTATGGCAACATTCTGTTTTAACATTTGAGCTAGTTTTACTTTTGACATATAGAAGAAAACTGCTTAAATACTTTTTTTAATAATAATTCCCAGGCACAAACTGTACTTCATTTTCATACATTGCTCCAGTTCACTTCCAGTATTTACCAAGTGTCAACAGGCCAGGTTAGGACATTAGGTAACTGTACATTCATTGCTTGCAACAATTCTGCTGAAGATGCTCATGACAAAGTGGGATCCACCTAATCTGTTTGACAGGTAAGGAATTGCAGAGTCAAAGAGACAAATATCTTAGTAAAATGTTTTCAGTATCCAGGTGAATAGTTACAATTCAGTACTAAGAACAATAAAGTAACTGCTAATAAAGACCACTTTTTGGTTATTTTCATGTTGTCACTGTAACTCAAATTGCTGTAGTAATCCTATGTGGCATTTTAACAGGGGCAAGATATTTCTAGATTTTAAGAGACACTATTGGACACCATTAATCTCAATTGTGTCATTCTCAAGCCTTTGTTGCTACAGATCTGTATGGCCTTTAATGTGTTTGCACTGTCCCATTAACACAATATTGCCCGCTATTAGCAGGAATTTTGCAGATGCATTGAAGTGAATACAGGTCCATTAAAACATATAAGTTGCATATTAACACACACTGGAGCTTCTTAGTTTCCTTCTGCATTCAGCTAAATAACTGCTGAACAAAAACAACAGATGCAGGAGGATATTCTTAGCTACAGACATAAGGAATTCATTTTATGAAATGCTTCTTTTTTCATTCTTCTGTGCTTGACTCCAGCTTAATTCTTGCTGCTTTTGAATTCATTCTAAATAATTTAATAATGTCTTACTTTACCAATAAATAGCCTCCCACATATTTATTTCAGTTTTTAAAAATTAAATAAAACTGGTCTCTTTTCCACAAGAATTCTGTATTTATCCATTTCCTTTTTCATAGTATCCATTCTGTTCCAGAATCTTGAAAGGCTGCCTTGCAGAAAGGAAGGTGAAGCAGGATATCACAGCATAATTAACTATCTCAGTCTCTGGACTCCAAATTAAAAAGTCAGTTCCTTGTTCTCCTTCATCTGTGGCCTGAAAAAAACATCAACAGGGCTTTAAGAGAAGAATCAGAGGTCTGAGCTCTGGATTCAAACTGTTGCTGTCTCAGCCTGAGCAGGATACACATCGAGATGCAATACTTACGAAACTGTATTTCCCTTGGTATATTCTATCAGCTGCACAGTCTATTGGCTCCCCAGGCTGGGTTCTGTAGATGCTACATAATACACAGAATCACAGAATGGGTAAGGTTGGAAGGGACCGCAGTAGGTCATCTGGTCCAACCTCCCTGCTCAAACAGAGCCATCCTAGAGCACACGGCTTAGGATTGCATCCAGATGGTTCTTCAATATCTTCAGTGAGGGAGAGTCCATGACCTCTCTGGGCAACCTGTTCCAGTGCACAGTCACCCACACAGTAAAGAAGTTCTTTCTCAAGTTCAGGTGGAACTTCCTCTGGAGCACTCCTGCATGCACTTCTTTAGTTATGGTTTTACTGGTCATCTGTGCATTGACTTTGCACCTGTGCTAATGTCCTCTGTCTCTTTTGTCACTTTTCTCATATATATTATTGTCAATGCATGTCTTCTCTTATCTTTTGCCTAGAACATAGCCAACAGCTGCAGGTCCTCGTTGACCTCAAGCAGGTCACAGCTTCTTCACTATCTGTATCATTTGCTAGTTACCCCAATCCCTTTGGCACTTTCTTTTGCCCTGTTATTTCATGGAACAGTTTATATACTGTAAATTGCTTTCTGCCTCCCTTCCCATTAAGTTACCATCTGTTATGCATTATCCTCAAATGCTGTTTGCAGTCCAATGAACTTCTACTAAAAAACATGGGCTATTTCCCTTAATTTTCTTCTTCACTCTACATTTGGCCCAGTGTAAAGCAGATGAGCAGCTGTTCAATGCTTGTTCAGAGGTTTATCTGCTACCTTGAGGATTTATCTTTTATTTCTCACTCAGTTTCTTGATTTTTCATTCTCCTTTTTCTTTCTAGGATGAAAGAGAGAGGAATAAGTGTGCTTACAGTCTCTCTGCAAGGATCTGCAACTTCATCCAGCCTCTACTACTGCTATTGAGTCACCTATCAGGGTAGGCATCATTTCAACTTGTGCTGTGAACTCAGATACTTTAGTGAAATGCAACAAGCTGCCAGGTGAAATGTATTTCTGTGTTTTAACATTTCCTTCAACAGAACATTTTCTTCCCTTACCAGTGTGATTTTTTATTTGATCCTGAACTGTAGTACACTGTGACTTTCCTGTAATGTTTCAGAGATACATCCTGAAGCTTTTAATTTTGCCACTTATAACTAAATGCTACAGAGATCCATACAGCCATGGCTTTCCACCTGCTAAGGGGGACAGATGTGGCTATCTGTTCAACCTTGTCCAACAGTGTTTTCGCAGCCAGACAGACCACAGAAAGCACCAGCACTGCTATCATTCCTGGCTGTTATTCCTCTTAGTATTAGATGGAAGATCACTATTTCAGTCCTGCAAAATCCTGTTTACACTTGGTTAAACTGTACTTCCAGAATCTGTTCAGAAGTTTATTCCTTAGACTAGGTTTTTTTCCTGTGAGTTATTTGTATCTGCATTGCAGATGGTATACAATTTGTTCACTGATCTCACCAACAAGAGCAGCATTCTTTCCCCCTCTTAATCTATGTATAGCTTTTTCCTCTTGGCTTTTTATCAGTGAGTTGGAACAAAAAGGTTTCCTCGCCTATCACCTCACCTTCATATTTTTCTTTAATGTGTTTTATGCCTGATTAATCACCTTTTGGTACGATAATCTTTTGCTGGACAGCAAGTGAATACAACTTCCTCCCAGAGATAATCCTTCAGACCTACAGTCCTAGTGGAGTTCAAGAGCACTATATCAGGTAGGCTTGGGTTCTCCTTCTGTCGGCTGAAGGTAGATTTGAGGCCATCTGTGAGAAATTCAGGTTGATCCTTTTCTTCAAGGACTGGGGTACTGCCAAACCTGTCCTTATAAAATAGTTATTGAGAGAAAAGCTTTGGCTTCTGCAAATTTATTTCCCTTTAGCCCTCTATCCTGTGTTCTGAGCACAGGAAATATATTTATTTTACATTTACAAGGTGCTATAACAATGTGCCCCTGCTCTGGTCTGGTGCTATATTATGATTATGTCAGAAACCTATTTCTTTTCTTCTTGAAGATAAATATGCTATGAGAAATGTATACAAAACCAATGATACAGATGGCAAAGGCCATACGATAAAAGTTTCAAAATTACAACTTCTTTCTAGCTGTTTCCACAGATAAATGTTATTGACAACATTCTAAAAATTTCAACTGCCCTTAAAACTTTTTATTATAAAGTGTGTTTTGTTAGACTAATGACAGTAGAATAAGTAATAAAATAGATAATAAGAAAGTTAATAACATTGGGACATCTTTTATGTTTTTTTATTTCAGTGTTCTTGGAACATATCTGACAGAAATGAAGGAAGTTCACAAACCTCATGAGATACAGCACAACAATGAATTAATAGTATTTTATAATGTAGGGTTGTCTGGATAAACAGAATTAGAATTACGATCTCAGCAGGTGGAATTTCAAGGCTAGATCTGAAGTGTTGCAAGCTTACATTCTGGATTCCCCTCTGCATTACAGTTTGGATAAAATAAAATCTTCATAGATATCCAAACAATCCCTTCCCTCTCCTTTAATGACTTTTCAATGGATTTTATAGAAATGACCTCCTTCCCAATATTCATGGTGGTATTGGAGAAACTAAAAGGCTCTAATATAGCCTAAAGTGACAGTTTCTGTTCCTAGTGAAGCTGGTGGCAGAATTCCAGTGTTTTCAGGACATGCTGAAATGGAGTATAAGCATAGCAGCTTTCAGCAGATTTATTTAAATCCAGCATTTTGATATTTTGAAACTTTTGGTTCTAGGCTACACCACAGAACTCAGAATCAACACTAGACTTCATTGCCTTTCTGTTACCCAGTTTTGGCATGCTCTGAAGTATGTGGATTGCCTCAGGTCACAGAGATTGTGTGAACCCACAGTTTAAGATGGTCTGTAGAATGCTGTATTGCCCAGAGAGATTGTGGAAACCTACTCTCTGGTTCCCTACCTGTCTGACTGGAGTCAGCCCTTCAACACGTGCTGTGTATGCAATGCATAACCTAGTATCATTTTTTATTCAACACAAGTAGAACAAAGAATTACTGAAATTGCAGCCCATATATCTAAAGGAGCTGACCAGTGAACACAGGTGTTACTGGATATTTAAGTCTTCTGTCCAAAGAAACAAAGTATTTCTGTAACTGCAACAGCACCATACAAGACAAAAACGCCAGGTTCTGTTTAATTTGTGCTTGAAGGAGAACATGTATGAAAGCTGGATATTGACCAGCTTTCTACTTCACTGTTATGTGAATCTATTATGGCTTGATTAATTTGATTTTTACTTTTATTTCCCACCCAATTACCTTTATATATCAAAAAGAGAGATGCTCCAAGCAAAGCTATATATTATAGATTAGAAAAAAGGTCCAAGAAACCTGCTTGAATTGACCCTGCTTGGAGCAGAGGGTTTGGACTGGGTGGACCTCCAGAAGTGCCTTCCAGCCTCAATTGTGTTATGATTCTGTGCTTCAGTTCTCTAGCTAAAAAACATCCAAAGTATAGGGAAAACATCTTACCACCAATCAAGATGAAGATATTTTAAAAATATTCCATAAATCAACAGAAAAGAAATAGAAAAGTATTGGCACTGTTAAGAGTATTAAATTCTGACTGGATTTCATTCACTTGGTGTAGTCTGACGGTGGTCAGCTTAAATTTCTAAAGAAAAAGCAATTC
This sequence comes from Acanthisitta chloris, assembly GCF_000695815.1. Lineage (NCBI taxonomy): Eukaryota > Metazoa > Chordata > Aves > Passeriformes > Acanthisittidae > Acanthisitta > Acanthisitta chloris. The sequence goes on along the minus strand of NW_008663160.1, from coordinate 80,572 downwards.
CAGAGAAGGAAAGAGAAATTTGTTCTTTAAAAGATGCCTGTATAAGGAAATTTCAGAATATCCTTATTTTTTTTTCTGAGTTGTGCAAATAGTTTTGACTTACAAATAACCAATTTTTGTGTTGGAAAATGTGATTTTAAAGAATCCCAAACAAACAAAGGGCCCTTAATCTTGACTGCTTTTAAGCTGTGGGCATGTTCACACGAGTGTTTTGTACAGCTAAGCTGAACTTCATATCATCTTCAGTCTGACCTGAGGCAGGAAAGGGCAGGGTGCCAGAATGCTTCATGGTAAGGTCATGTTGTTTATGGTGGCTGTAAAACTGTCAAATACAACAAAACAACGGGATTGTTTCTGTAGGGACTACTGCCTTTAGAGAAAGTTATGCCCAGGGGATGGGAGTTCAAGCTTTTTGCTTTTGTGACTTGGGGTTCTGGAGTGACATAGGCGAGCTCAAATTCAGATTAGTAAATTATAAATTCACTGTACTGTCTGTCTTCATGAAAAATGACAAAGTGAACTGTACAGTTTAGGCTCTCCCCTCATGCCATTTTCACGAAGCATGTGAGCTAGTGCAGTGTTTCCCTAAAGGAAACTGGTTCCCATTCCAGCTATAGATTAACAGCACTGACCACAGTCATGGGTTTTGATTTTTATTCCTGGAATCAGTCCCTTGCTCAAGACAAAGTAGTGATGGACAACATATTTCTACCCCAACAGTATCTTGTTATTACCAATAGTATCAACAGTATATTTTTGCAGCTGTCCCCAACACCCACCGATACCAAAATTACCAGCTGTAATCTCCTAGTCTTTGCTGCTTTTTTGACCCTGTCCCAGCAGTGCAGATATGGAAAGGCTGGAGATGGGTTACATGCCCTTTCCTCTTTTCTGCGACCAGTAGTAATTCTGCTTATTCTCCTCTTTGAAGTGCTGGAGCATGGCATAGCTGCTCAAAGTGTGGAGGTAAACAAGACTTTACACAAGCAAAAGAGAAAAGGCTATGGCATTGCCTGGACAGGTGCTGTCAGTGCATTGCTGAAGCACTTCATAGCGCAGAGGGCAGGTCCTGAGACCACACTGGTGAGGAAAGGCATTAGACATGGTGAGAGGGAGGGAGCAGGGTGGGGGAAGAGGAGCAACTGAGATCGTAATGGGCAGTGTTATAGAATTTCTCTAATCCAATACAGCTGGGTAGACTCCTCAGCCGACCAGTGGAAAGTGTGCTATTTGTAGTACTGTGAAAGTTTTGGTGGCATCACACATCATGGACTAGCAGGCTGCTCTTGGAAAGAGCCAGACATGAAAACAGTAGGATTATAGCCTGAGTTCACTGAATGATTTCCAGCCCTTCCCACATATCTTTGGCAAGCTGGGAAACTTCTGAATATGGTACTTGGCTTCCCTGTCCACACCATGATGCCAATCTCTTCACTAGGGGTATCTCTGGCTCCACCGTGTCCCACATAACACAGATCCATGACAACAGACAGGCTTTTTAATATACAGCTAAGGTGAGGTTCATTTGATGGTGACCCAGCAGAGGCTCAGACTGGACAGTCATCTGGACTGAGAAAAAGAGTAACAGGCAATACAAAAGCATAAGGTGCAGCTGAGGCAGCAGTGACAAGCCCTGTGCTTCACCCTATCATCCATTCATTCTTCAGGGATACCCTTGGCCAGGCTTCATGGGGCAGTCCACGATGCCTGCTTGCTCCCAGACAATGTCTGCATTCCTGTGAGGTCCCATGCAAATGACAACTTAGATCTTAAGCTGGTTCTCCTGGTGTTTACATTCCCTGAACATGACCTTCTGCTCTACAGCTGTCTTAGAAAGAAGCTATTGTATTTTGGTTTTTCATGACTTTGTGTTCCAGTGCCTGATGCATATTTATAAATCTTTGGAAGTCCAAACTTATCCACACATTATCTTTTATGAGAAGTATTTAGCACACCTGTATTTTACCATGCTATCCCACTGCTAATTTTTTACACAGAGAAGGACCACACATGTGCCTTGAAGGCTTTCTGAAGGAGGTCAGACATGCCCATGTCTCTGCAGGCAGACTGCCTTCCCTTGACCTTCTTTTGTCCCTTCCGAGGATGTCCAGTCTCTAGCAAACACTGGGAGGAGCTGGGCTGCAAGGTGGGAGCCTAAGTTTCACTGGGTTGTGCAGCTGTGAGCAGAAGAAAGCTTGTTGCTGGTTTACCCAGGCTGTATACTTCCAAGATGGTGCACAATGATGTTTGTATCATGGTTCTCTTCCAAAGACAGAAATTCAGTAATAAACATATTTATAAAACCGGATAATTCAGAGGAAGAAGACTTGAAATACATTGTTCATTTGCAGGAGCTGCTGAATGCGACCCATGAGAAAACTCTGAGAAAAATGTGATTCTGTTGTTTTACAGTGTGCAGTGTGGTATACTCCAGAATTTTACAAAATCAAGAGCAGCTGTTAAAAGCTGAAGACATTGTCCAGAAAACAAAAATTTGGAAAAGGGTTGGCTTTAGACTATCTGGTTTTACACACAGCTTGTGATTGAGTTGCTTTGATGCAAATTTATGTTATCTCTGTCAACACAATATTTTACATTCTGAACACATTTACCAAATTCAGCTGTAAAAGTGAATTTCTGGAAGCACAGTCACAATGCAAGTGGATGCAACATCAGTGCCTTCAAAGGAAAACTGCCTTCCCCTAAAAAAGGATTATAGATGCTTCTGGTAGGTCACATTATTCTCTATAAGACCTTTTTACTCCATTTCAGCAATATATAGGGGCTTTAAGTAGAAATTAGTTACTTTTGCCCCCATTTTGAAGCCCATTCACAATCTCTTCTTGGACAAAACAAAGAAAACAGAGATATTTTGCACATAAAATCTATTCAATCTGTATTTTTGCTGAAGTCTTCTCCATGAGTTACCTTACCATGAAATCATAGACTGCTTTGGGTTGGAAGGATCATTAAAGATCATCTAGTTCCAACTCCCCTGTCATCAGCAGGGACACCATTCACTAGACAGGTTGGTCAAAGCCCTTTCCAATCTGGCCTTGAACAGTACCAAGGATGGGGCATCCACAGCTTCTCTGGGCAACCTGTTCCAGTGCCCCACCACCCTCACAGTAGTTTCCTCCTAACATCTAATCTAAACTTACTCTCAGTTTGAAACCATTCCCCCTTGCCCTATCACTACATGCCCTTGTGAAATGTTTCTCTCTGTCTTTCTGGTAGGCTCCCTTCAGGTACTGGAAGGCTGCAATTAGGTGACCTCCCAAAAGCCTGGCAGCACAGGATCAAAACCAGGAAGAGGGCAATAAGGACTGCACAGGATCTATAGGACTTTTCACTGCTCCCAGCTTGGAAATTCCCATCCATATTCCAGGCCTCAATTATGTTATATCCTAACCTGAAAAACATTTGGAAAAATCCTCCTCCTTTCCACTTCCTGCTTTAGACTTCAGTGTAATGAGAAGGTACCAGATGTGTGGCAGCTCTACTTGCCTACAGCAAAAGTGAAGCAGAAGTTTGTTTCCCTTATGACTTCGAAGTCACCATTGTAAAATAAATACAAACTGATGTTGATAGGGATCTTTCAGTGGACAGTGGTATCTTATTAGAGAGCTAATAT
>NW_008663160.1:22675-76916 GCF_000695815.1 Acanthisitta chloris | reverse complement strand
ACTAAATGAGTGTTTTGCTGCAAGCCCTCTGACCCATTATTTCTCCTTTTTCTCCTGTCATTTTGAGCCAAATCAGCATCAGTACAATTCAGTGTTCCCTCAGGTGATTTTCATAACTTCTTCTTCCTTTAGCCCAAAGTCACATTTCATAGAAAACCAGAAAATTATTAGCCTGTTCCCTGTGCAGTGTCAGCTAGTGATTTGCTAGTGTGTTCTGATTTATGGCTGAGATGCCTCTAGATACTGTGAAGAAATAACCATACAAATGATGTTAAACTGTAATAAGCTTTTCCCATAATCCAAGAGGAGATGGCTAGTGACCTGCTATGCCAATGAGACACTTGCAAGTCTATGGGCCCTGATGGGATCCACCCCAGAGTAATGAGTGGACTGGTGAAAGAACTTGCCAAACCAGCAAATCATCTACCAGCAGTCCTGGTTAACTGGTGAAGTTCCAGCCGACTGGAAATTAGAAAATGTAATACCCATCTACAGGAACGGTCAGAAGGATGATCCAGGGAACTACAGATCTGTAAGCCTAATCCCTGTTCCAGGCAAGGTTATGGAAGGGATCATGAGTGCCATTACATAGCACATGCAGGAGAATCAGGGGATCAAGCCCAGCCAACATGGATTTATGAAAGGAAGGTCCTGCTTGACCAACCTGATCTCCTTCTATGACAAAGTGACCCACTTAGTAGATGAAGAAAAGGCTGTGGATGTAGTCTATCTAGACTTCAGTAAAGGATTTGGCACCATTTCCTACCGCATCCTCCTAGAAAAACTAGCTGCTTGCAGCTTTGACAGGTGGACTCTTTGATAGGTAAAAAACTGTCTGGATGGCTGGGCCCAGAGAGTTATGGTGAATGGAGCTAAATCCAGATGACAGCCAGTCACTAGAGGTGTTCTCCGGGGTTCAGTTTTGGTGCAGGTTCTGTTTAACATCTTTATTGATGACCTGGATATGAGGATTGAATGCACCCTCAGTAAATTTGCAGATGACAGTGCTGATCTGCTTGAGAGTAGGAAAGCTCCACAGAGAGATCTGGACACACTTGATCAATGGCCTAAGGACAACTGCCTGAGGTTCACTAAGGTGAAGTACTGGGTCCTGCACTTGGGTCAGAGCAATCCCAAGCAGCACTACAGGCTGTGGGAGGAGTGTGTTGCAAACTGTTCAGCAGAGAGTGACTTGGGGGTGCCGGTGGACAGCCGGCTCAATATGAGCCAACAGTGTGCACAAATGGCCAGGAAGGCCATTGGTATCCTGGCCTGTATTGAGTGGCAGCAGGACTAGGGAAGGGATTATTGCTCTGTACTTGGCATTGGTGAAGCTGCACCTCAAGTACTATGTACAGTTTTGGGGTCCTCACTTCAAAAATTATATTGAGGTGCTGTGTCCTGAGAAGGGCAACAAGGTTCATGAAAGGTCTGGAAAACATGTGCCACAAGGACAGTTGGACTTGATGATCTCAAAGGTTTCTTCCAATCTTGATGATCCTATGATTCTACGCTACAGGGCAAAAAAAAAAGAGGAGTAGATTTCTCCTTTGTCTTTTGACTATTTTCAGTCATTTTCTACATTTGCGTGAAGATATGGTAAAAATAACTATGGCAATCTCTTAGGGCGTTGCAGTTTTGCCATTCTAAGAAAAGCCCAGAGTGGTGCATGTTTGCATTTACTGCAGTAAACTGAATAATCTATCTGCAGAGACTGACAGCTAGAGTGGATAGTTGGATATCATGACTCAATTATGTGATAACATGATATCATAGTTAGCTCAAGCAATGGAAATAAGTTCTTAATTAGAGTGGGGAGGTATGAACAAGTGAAAAGATGCCCATCTCACTAACTGGCATGAAAAGAGGAAGCTTCTCAACAAAGAAATCATTTCACACATTAACAGGAGGAATCAAATCCTAGTTTATTGATACACTCTAGAAAGAAACATATCACTTGTTTTTAAAGAAAGTGACATTGAGATGGGAAAATAATGACATGAAATACTCTTTTTGCCATAGGAAAGCATTGAACCTTGGTCTTGCTTCATATTTATTTGTATCAAATGCAATTTGCAGTGAACTGGCAAAGTAATCTGCAAGACAAGTTTTGGGACTACTATTTGAGAGAAGGAGAATGTAGTACTACTGCAGGAAAAATCAAAGATTTACCAGAACCTTCAGAAAAATGCAAAATTGAGGAATTAAGGGGTTCAAACAGCCACTTGTGGGACAAGGAAGAGCTACTATTTATGCTGCTTTGAAGACACTTTCTGGATTTTATAATTCTGCTTGACATGAAATGTGAATTAAACCTCTCACTGAGGATCATAAAAGGATATTAGAATATTCTGAAGGGAAAATGGGCTCAGGAAACAAGATGAGAAAGGCACACAAAGCAAAAAGGTAATCTGTAGTGAGCTGTACTGCACTGTGGTAAGAAGTATTTCTTTGCAGAAGTTTTGTTCTGAGGAGTTAAGTTTCCCCAGAGCCCCTCTGTTTTAATCTTATTATGCCAAAATTGTTACTTTGCAGCATTTTCTATCATGTTACATCAGTCCACACTGAAAAATACAGATGATTCCAGTGTTATCAGTTTAGGCCAATCAGAGGATCATTTGCATAGGGCTACAGGTTACCTTGCTTTCCTCGTCCATTGCCTCTCACATATAAGTTGGGGTTTTTTGGTAAATATACATGTTACTCAAAAGAGTAGAGCAGGCAAACAGTGTAAAAAGTGTCAGAAACATCTCTTTTCAAATGAAAATATCTTTCTGCTTTCGTGTCACATGGCATTTTTACTCAGATGCCAGGAAAATGTTTCTCATTTTTCAGAAGCTGTGTTGCACTTGATTGCAGCCTGAGTGTTTCTCTTGTACCGGCAGAGCATAGCAAGGAAGGGTGGTCATGGAGGTGTTACAAAAGAATACTGTCACCTTCAGCAAAGCAGACTCTGATTGTTCCATTGGCCTTATTAAAGTTATTATTTATATTCCATCCAAGGATGAAGGAACAGGTTTGGATAAAATAAGTAATAATTCATAATTCATGTCTCAGGATCACAGAAAATAGTCTATCTCCTCTGGATCTTGCAGTCACCCAGATATTGTTTGAAATATGTGTTGTGTCCTGGGTATGCAAGCTAGAAAATTATATTGCCTTCATCTAACCATGATTCTCATCAAAAGTCTTACTGTAGCTTATAAAATTTATATTTATAGTAAATAAACCCACTCTACATGGAGGTATGAATTTTTGTTAAAAAAAAAGAGAGCAATTTCCTAGTAAAATTCACAAATAAATTGGCATTTTAGTCTCTGAGGTATTTGATTTTCTAGACTAGAGTGTTGAAAATTTCACCACAGAGAAGACATTTGTACTATTGAGACACCATCTCATATATGCCTACATTGCCCTTATTCTGGAAACAAAAGATATCATTGCTTTAGAAATCAGTATTTTCTCTCACTCCCCTGCTGAAGTAAAAAAAGACTGGCAAATCTGAGTACAGTTAGTGAGTTATGCCAGGTATTGCAGCTGTTTCCCTTGAGAACAGGCCACAGGTTTCTCAAAAACTCGCAGGCATACAGAACTTTCTCCAGTAGAACAGCTTGACCATGTTCCTTCATACATGTCTAAGTTTGTTTCCATCTGTGCAATGAAGAGCAAAAGAACTCAGCAAATGGATACTTTAGAGTTTCTCTGAGATAAATAGAGCTTATAAATATTTAAATGTTTTGCTCAGTTCAAGTTAGAGCTGACCAATCCTAGAGAAAGCATAAGACTGGGCTTTATTACAATCACTTGGATGCAAGCTAAATCACTTGGGTTTGATGTTTTTAATAAATGGTTTTACATGATATAAAAGAATTTGATTCATGACCTAAACAAGGCAACACTAATAGAAGTATCACCTATGACCTCCTTTTTTATTGTCTCAGATGTTGAGCAAGAATCTTGCTATATAAAGCTACTTTTCTTTTTTTTATTGCATGCTTTAGTGGCACAGCAGCAAAAAGGCTATTAAGAGAGCAGTCCAAGTGTCTGAAGACAAAAAATATAACTTTATTTCAGCCTACCGCAGGAATAGTGTTCTTTTAATTAAGGTAGCTTTGGGGTACTGTCAAATATTTGCATATTTTATTTTCAGAGTTTGGACCAATGTGATTTACAATGGTAAATTATGAAAAATATCTTTCAACATCCTGTCTTTATGCTTCATTTGAGATTATCTTTCCAGCATCTCTGTAACAGTATTTTAATGGTCTGTTAGCACTGGCCTTCCACTTTCAGAGCCAACAAGAGAAGTAACAGTTAAGAATTGTAATATAAATAAATGCTAAAGCAAGATTACCCAAGTCTTAAAAGCTGATGCAGTAGGCTAAATTCCACATTCTCAAATCCACAGTGCAATTTAAATCCTACCAGCTTTTCACTGCATTAAATTCTTTGATTGGCACAGCCCATGCTGCAGCAGGTGCATGCACTTTCTTTGAGAAAGTCTGGTCAGTGTTTTACATTCTTCAGTTAAGTGTGATGGAATACAACATCTGAATGACAAAAATTAGACACATTCAGGACTCTCCAGTCAACATCTGTATACTCTGTAGTATATAGTTTTCCAGCCAAAAGTGTATTCATCATACTCCAGTAATATTTCTGGGTTTGTCACCTTTTCCATGTGGAACATGGTGAGCATGGAGCAAATCACTTGGATTAGCCATCGAGTCAGTTATATAAATTTCAATTTAGCAGATCTAGAATTCTCTTATGGGCTTTCAGTCTTCAATGGCATCAGTGTGAATATGGGAAGACGTCACAACATTTACTTTCTAGGCATTGAAAACCGAAAATCTCTTAATGATTCAAGGATGAGATATGAGGGAGTAGAGAACTGCATCTCAGGGCAATTTTTCTAATACTGGTCCAAGATCTAGGAAATTTTGCAGTTCTGCAATCCAGTAGAAGACTTGATGTTCAAAACTAGGTATGTCCAGTATGAGCAGAATGATACATTCTGTCTGTGTGCCAGCAAACAAATTGCTAGCAACATAATTAGGTTTTTGGTTACACAAAAAACTATAATATGCACATACAAATGGAAATTTGGGTTTGAAACACTTTGCATTCCCTAAAATATCTTCAGATAAATATATTTCTAGCCAACAGGAATATCCAGATAATTTGATTAAATTTTATCTGCATTCCTTCACCCAAAAAGAAAAAGTAATCAACCTTTTGAATCAGAAGTATTTTGCAGGTAGCCCTGAAGCCCTGAAGAGGGGAAGTACATGATTTTTACAACCTTACTAAAATCAAGGGCCAAGAAATGTACTTTTTGATTCATAACTTCATAGCAGCATTCACAGCTTTCCACTTATTCCACAGTAGCCCTGTCCTGGCATCCATTTTCTTCCTTTCCAGGACAACTGAAATGTGCTCCATGCACCAGCTCTCTTTCTTTGCTCATTTGCATGGGGAATAAGAAATAAGAGCCCTTTGGATCTGTATAACTGAAGTCAAATGATTCATATTTTCCCATCAGTTGGAAATTGAGATGTTTTCGTCTTCATGGCCATGAGGAGATCATCTACACAGAGCCCTTTGCAGAACTGCCAGCACCAACAACAGTACAGCCTCTGCCCTGGGGAAGGAAACACTGAATGTTCCTTCAGGACATGTCATAGCTTCAGCAAGTCTGCTCACTACAAGATGTTTTCATTGAATTATTCTATGCTGAATGAATAAGCTTTCTCCAATGAGTCATTTCCATCACAACTTGCAAAACAATTGTAAGTGGAGTGCCCAGAACATTGTAATATTGAAAAACCACACAATTGGCACTGGACTACATTTGAAATTTTCTTTCTTGTGCTATTTCTCTCTTGTGCTTTACCCTACAGTGTAAAGTTATGTAACAATGTACTTCCACCCTTCTAAGTGTTTTAATCCTGACAATGATGTTTACTCTGACCTGTAGAAAGGTACCATCTCTCTTAACCCATTTTAATCTTTGAGCTCTCTAGGAATTTCTTTCTCTATTAAAATTTTTCAATAATAATAAAATTATTAAAAAATCTAAGTGCACATTATTTTTACTTTATTTCTGAACTACAGTATTAATAATCACTTAAGAGTAGTTAAACATAGCCAGGTTTACCAAGCAGGTAGGTCACCCCTTACTTTTATCTTTTGCAACAAAGATTGCCCTGTCTACAGTCCTTTGCTTTGCCTTCCTATTAGAGACTTACTATTGCCCACAGGTATATCTGTTTAATCATGTGTGTAAATTATACCTGCACTAGTGCAAAATAAATATCTAAGGGGAATAGTCACTTTTGCTGCTGTTTCCAAAGCAACTGCTTGACAGCAAAAGTGCACACCCCTTGAGGTGATGACATGTCTGTCTCATGCAAAGGTGCTGGATGGCAGATTGACCATCTTATAGAATCACAGAATCATTTAGGTTGGAAAAGACCTCTAAGATCATTAAGCACAACCACTGTATTTGGTTTCTGTGGCTAGGCTTTGGTAGAGGGGGAGCTACAGGGATGTCTTCTGTGAGAAGCTGCTAGAAGCTTCCTTCATTCATGCTCAGCAGAGCCAATGTCAGTGACTCCAAGATAGACCCACCACTGCAGCAAGGCCAAGCCAGCCAGAGATGGTTTAATGTCTCTGTGATAACATATTTAAGAAGGAAAATAAGCTATTGTGCAGATGTAATTACGGACAGAGAAGAGAGGAGTGAGAATATGTGAGAGGGACAGCTATGCAGACACCAAGGTCAGTAAAGAAGGAGGACGAAGTGGTCCAGGTGCCAGAGCTGAGATTCCCCTGCAGCCCATGTAGGTGCACAGGAGTGCAGAGGCCCACCTGCAACCCACGGAGGAGACCTACACTGGAGCAGGTGCATGCCTGAAAGGAGGCTGTTGAACCCATGGGAAATGTGTAGTGGAGCAGGTTTCTGGCAGGGACCTGTGAACCCATGGAGAGAGGACCCCATGCTAGAGCAGGTTTTCTGGTAAGACTTGAGACCCTGTTGAGAACACATGCTGGAGTAAACTGTTCTTGAAGAATGCACCCTGTGGAAAAGTGACTCACCTTGGAACAGTTTGTGAAATACTGTAGCCTGTGGGAAGGACTCACACTGGAGAAATTTGCAGGCAACTGTCTCCCATGGGAGGACTCCATACTGGAGCAGGGGAAGGACTTCTTTCCCTGAGCAGCATCAGAAAAAATGTGTGATGAATTGACCATAGCCCTCATTCCCCACCTCCCTGGCTACTGTTGGGAAGGACATAGAGCGTGGGAAGGAGGGATGGGTGGGGAGAAGGTGTTTTTAGGATTTGTTTTGCTAGGTAATAAACTCAAATAATGTCCCCAAGTTGAGCCTGTTTTGCCCATGACAGTAGTCGATGAGTGATCTCTCCTCATCCTTATCTCAACTCATGAACCTTCCATTATATTTTCTCTCCCCTGTCCACTTGCAGAGGGGAATGATAGAGTGGCTTTGATAGAGTGCTCGCTTGGCATCCAATTAGGGTCAACCCACCACACACCTATGCATATTTTAATCAGCTCCAGGGATAGAGACTCAATCACTTCCCTGAGCAGCCTGTAACAATGTTTGACAACCCTTTCAGTGAAGAAAGTTTTCCTAATATCCAATCTAAACTTCTCTTGGGGCAACTTGAGGCCATTTCCTCCTACTTCTGATACAAGCCAGGATGCCATTGGCCTTGCTGGCCCCCTGGGCACACTGTGGACTCATGTTCAGCTGGCTGTGGACCAGCACTCCCAGGTCCTTTTCCACTCCCAACCACTCTGTTCCAAGACTGTAGTGCTGCAAGGGATTGTTGTGACCCACACGCAGGACCCAGCACTTGGCCTTGTTGAACCTTATACAATTGGTCTCTCAACACTGATCCAGCCTGTACAGATCCCTCCACAGAGCCTTCCTACCCTCCAGGAGATTAACACTTCCTCCCAACTTGGCGTGATCTGCAAACAGTCTGAGAGTGGCCCCAACCCCTTCATCCAGATCATTGATAAATATATTAAATGGAACTAGACCCAATACTGAGCTCTGGGGAACACCACTTGTGACTGGCTGCCAGCAGGATGCAACTACCTTCATCCTCTGGGTCCAACCATCCAGCTGTTTTTTAACCCAGTGAACTGCTCTCTTATTCAAACCTAGAGCTCCTTTGAGAAGGGAAAGTTCCAGCTTCATCTGCATCAAGTGCAGTGGAAGGTAGAAGCTATTTTTATACACAGAGTCATCACAGAATTTTGTTGAACTTTGACCAGAGGTGATGCTTTTTCTCCTGAGGAATATTTACTAGTGACCTTCAATTCTTTAAAATCCATCCACAACAGCCTTCCCATAAGGTAAGGCAGTTGTCTGGGGCAAACCATGGCTTAATTGCACTGACTAAAAACAAGCACTTGCATTGACTTCAGAGTCAGAAAGAAGAGCAATCATCTTTGCAGGTCAGGACTCACAGCTATTGAAGCTAACATTAGCTTTCTTTTTTTTCCTTCTTTTCTCTATGACAGCCTCATGACTGGAATATTTATCTTCATTTAAATACAGTCTGTATTTATTCACAGGACTCTTTCCACATGTTACTTCAACTCATTAAGGTTTGACTATATATGTTTCTGGAATACCTAAATACATTCTGTCACCTAGGGTCACATTTCTCATATGCTCAATTGCTAATTAAAGCTAGAAGCAAGATTGCTGCTTGTTTGTTTTCTTCAAGCTTTAGAAGCAGAAACCAAGCTGGTTTTTTTTCCAGGAAATGTTTCCTGGATATGGCCAGACCAGGTAAACCAAAAAATTCAGACTGTTATTTGACAAATCCACTGTTTTTTCTGTTAATAAGTATGACATCTCAACATCTGATATGCTACTAGGCCAGCTAGCCCTGCACTGGCTTGTTTAAAACAACCTACTCTTGGTGTACAGTTTTCCTTTGTTGTAATAGTCCCTTTCATTATAGTGCATACACCAAGTCAGTTCTGGGCAACATCTCAGTGCAATCTCAAAGCAATTCTTGGACCTTCATATTACCAATTTGCTTTGGTCAATAGTTTTCATTGTTGTTTGAAATAGAGCTTAGCTGTGTATATATGCCCTATCTTCCAGATGCTTTCAGAGCGAGAGTATTTTCCTTTAAAATAAAATTCTTTGTCACGGGTGGGTGTTTTATCCAAATAACCATTCCCACATATATGCTTTAAAAAATTAGATCTGATGTCTCTTTATCAGACTAAAATTCTACTCATTTGTACAAATTACAAATGATATCATTATTCTTCCTCTCACAAGCACTCCAGTTCCTCTGTCACATGTGAAGACTCTTGGATAAAGATTCTGCTATTTGTTCCTGTTGCACTTAGACCACTGCCAGCAGAGGTTTCAGGGAGAGGGTGGAGGTTGAGCTCTTTCAGGAAACCTTTACACTTCTGGTACTGCTTTTGTAGGAGCTTATGAATAAACACTAGGAAAGGCAGTCGACAATTGCAGGCAATCTGTATTTCAGCCTGGACCCACAGTGGCCATTTTTCCATCCATACGGTCAAATTCCAGTTAAAATCTATCCTTCAGAGCAAGTAGCCTAACTCCACACAAGCTAGATGTAGAGACAATACTCAGCATTTGCTATTTCTCATATTAGAAAAAGCCTCTTATATATTAGAAGATGTTGTGATGAACATTAGCAATGGCATAATATCAAAGGCAGAAACATCAGCTACTTGTCTGTCTCTATTATGAGGAACAATGACAGATTCAAACAACAGAAGGCAAATAGTATAATCATAAATTAAGAATAATTTCCTCAATATGAAACTGAGTGAAGGAAAGATTCTCACTCTTGGATGCTGCTGCAAAATTTTACTATTTCTTTGGACTTTTAGAGAGTTTTCTTCTGAGAAAAAAAAATATTTCATTCTGAGAAAACTCTCAGAAGAGAAAAAAGTAGTATCAAATAGCAAGGCTGGCAAGAATTAGATTTTTGATACAGATTTCACTGAATAAGCCTCAGCTGCTATTCTAATATTTCATTGCTTTATTTTCAGTTTATGGTTTCTCTAAGTAAAACTCTTACAAAGTAAATACAATTTCAAGACTGTGTTCCCTTTATATACACACTTATGCCTATTTCTCAAAGTCAAGCCAGAATTTTATAGCCTGGTCCAACTTTTTCTTTGCTTCCACACTTCCTGAATGACAGCAGTATTTCTCTCTGGAGATTTTTGAGTGTCCCATTAAAACAATAAAGAAACCCAAAACTATATCAGAGCCATGGTCATTGAACATGCTATTTCACATAGCAGAGTCTTCTGACAAGCCACTCCAGTTTTTGCTACCTTTGCAAACTAAGCCATCAAGACCAGACTTGACAACAGTTGTATGGAAGGTCATTTTCTCAATATTTTTCTGTCTTCATTTTAGAAATCAACAAAAAAAGCCTGAAGGTTTTTTCAATTGGAAATGTTTCTCACCTCACTGTTTAACCAGTTTAGTGCTAGCAATAGTGTTAATTAATAAAATGATATATTACTCTGATGTAACCATGCTTCCACATTGTTAGTAACAAGAGCAAACAACTGTAGTCCCTTTCATTCCTTCCTCCTTTTTTTTCCTAACAGTAAAACAAATATAAAACACAGCATAAATAAAGGATAATGATGTCATTACAGAAGAAAATGGTGATTAATTAATTAATCTGACTGAAAGTGTAAACATAGAGCTTGTGTAGAACTTCACCCAGCTTTGGAAGGCTCAATTCAAGTTCTTACTAGTATGAAATATTGTTAAACTTACTAAGGCCCATATAAAACATATGGAAGCATTATTTCTCTCCCAAAGGATAAATGCATTGTTTACATGTTGTAGGTAATTTTTCTATGAAAAGGATATACAAATACATATTCTAACAGCTTTAAAGATGAGCACAAACCATAGGAGATGAGATGAAATTGTTGGAATTAGAGACTGTGAAACAGAATCTGTAAAAAACCCTTCTATGTCTCTAATCCCCAGAGTTTATCCATGCAGCACAATATGATGTGTACATAAAATACTGTGGATTGGCATTCAGAGTGTCAGATATATAATGCAGCACTTTTCTTTGCTGAGAATTAAAAGATGAAACCAAAATAGTAATTTATCATATGGGAGTATCACCCTACATCTTTTTCCTTACAGTCAGGTTCTAGTCTAATTATCTTATATATGTCAGCATTTAGAAATGGAAATGCAAACTGATAACTGAAACTTTAAAAAATTTAGACTATAAAACACATAACCTGCAAAGAAAATAAAAACAAGTTAAAACAGATTTCTTTGCTTGCTCTAAGTAGTAAAAAATTAGAAGACTGTACAAAAGAACTGGAATTCCTAAATCCCAGTGTTTGGATATCAAGTTTCAAAATAAGTTAGAAATTATAACTGTTTAAAGCATGACTCATAAGATGTACAATTGCATGATAGCTTTTGCTTTAGTCAGATTCATTAAAGATACATGGGTTCTACATCAACAAGATACTATATGAGAAGTACTTTTATTTAGTTTATTTATAGTTCTCTACAGATTAAAAAGAAAAATCTCTTATTTAGCTTGAACAACATAATTATTTTCTCCTATGTAAATTAACATAATGCTATAGAACAAGATCTTAGATGGTAACCTATGTACTCAGACCAGAAGCCACACAAGAGTCCTACATACATGATTCACATCATATCAAGATAACGGGATGCAGTAGAGATTTCAGTTTGCATGGAACTGAATGCAGAATCAAGTTCTTCATATTTTAATATTCTTGGATTTTGTACAACAAAATATATTCACTACAAAATCTGCTAAGTTACACAATGTTACTGCTGCAAAAGTGAGCAGTTAGATAAAAATTCCTCTCAGGTGAAGAGGGCTGTGAAATGTATGAGTAAAGTGAAAAAGAATGAGTAGCTGCAAGTAAGCAGAGATGATATGGGTTTTTTTAAAACTGGTATTGAGATGGGAAATGTTAACATTCACCTGGAGCCTGAGCATGGGATCCACAAAGGTGAGCACACTGCACATGGATGCTCATTGTAGTAGATGGGGGACTTGGAGCCTTGCTTTTCTTCAGGTTTTCAATACATGGACCTCCGCATTGAGACAATCACTTCCTCTCTTTTGACTACAGCTCCAAAGAAAAAAAGATGCCAGTCTTTATACCAACAGTTCAACAATCCAAGTGTTCATTCACAACCAGAGAAATGCAAGTTTTCTCCTACATTTCCTGAGACTGCAGCAAACTAAACCAAAAGCTCCTACTTTTCAGAACAGGGTGTTAGGCTCTGGGCTAGCTGAGTGCCATGTTGGGCCACATTCAGTTGTTCTTCTTCAAGCTTATCTATTTACTGTGATAATATTCCACTAGGACAACTAATGGATCATGAGTCATATATACACTTGGCTAACTATCAGGCTGCAAATTTCTTGGTCTCCCATATTTTTGGCTCCATGTTTTTGACACATGATACTGCCATAAAACACAAAAACTGAAGGACACAGCTTCCCATAGCTCCATAATACAGGATCCCATTATTTTTCCGCAATGATTGCCATAATTATTGCAATCTTAAAATAAAAAGAGCTAATGAAAGTACTATATTTCCTTACAGATTCCATCTGACATAAACCAAAAATTATGCAACAGTCTTATAGAACAGAATCCTAAATTCTAAGTGGACTAAGAGAAATTTTTTTGTACCTATAGTGCAGACTCGACTCACAGTGTACCATTTTGAGGCCTTGTATGCTGGAGATCAGATATTTCCTAAGAAATCCAAAAACATGTTTGGTGGCTTCTCACATGCCTTCTGTTCTCAAGGTACTTGTGACTGTGGGGAATTGAATATAAAGACTCAGATGGCACCTTTCAGTGCTATACTCTTGAAGGCTTCGCATTTTTAAAAAACATTTTATTGGAATGTTTACACAGCCTGTTGGAAAGTGAGAATCAACTTCACTCGCATTCATCTCCAACACCCTGATTTCTAAAGAAACAAAGATAACTCCATACAAAGATACCACGACTGCTGCCAATAAACAGTGCATTGGAATGAAAAATTAATCCTCAGTTGTGACAACTACTGCTGTTAAACAACTCTTAGAGCTGTTTTAGTGACAATATGTTGGAGAATGGAGGGACATAATCCCGGGAATGCACCTGGGGAAGGCTAAAAAGAGCAAGGACACAGTCCCCTGGGAATGCACGGACACAGTCCTGGGAACGCACCTGGGAATGCAGTGTACAAGCAAGGCTCTGGAGACAGTAACTTATATATAGATAGGGAGTAACTCAGCTTGGCAGATGGCAGGGGCAAGCTGTCCTTGAGTGTGAGACAAACAAGTTTGAGACAAACAGCTAGGAATGCAGCCAAGCCTGAGAAAGGAAGAGAGAATCCTCACAGCTGTAACTGCAAGTAGGGAGAGTACCTGAATGCTATATTTGGAGCTTAGCCAATTATAAATGATTGATAGTTATATGCCTGTCATGCACTGTATAAGAAAGAGCCTGTCAGACAATAAAGTTGGAGCTTGCTTTATCACCCACACGGAGTCGGCTGCTTGCTTCCCCGCGCGGAACTTTCCCTTTCCCAACAACAATAAACAATCTTCTCATTTTTAATCAACTTCAGCTTCTTAATAGATTCACAGAATCACAGAATAACAGAAGATTTGGGATCGGAAAGGACTTCTGGAGATCATCTAGTATAACCTCACTGCTCAAGTAGGAGCAGGTTGCACAGGCTCATGTCCAGGCAGGTTTTAAGTATCTCCAGAAAAGGGGACTGTACATCATCTCTGGGCAGTCTGTTCCAATGCTCTGTCACAATCATTGTAAAAAAGTTTCATCTCATGTTCAGAAGGAACTTCCTGTACTTCAGTTTATATCTGTTGTCTCTTTTTCCTGTTGCTGGGCTCCACTGAAAGAGTCTGGGCCCATCCTCTTGATACCCACCCTTAAGATATTTGCAAGCATTGATAAGATGCCCTCTGCCTTCTCTTCTCCAGGCTCAACAGACCCAGCCCACTGAGCCTTTCTTCTTGAGAGAGGTGCTTCAAATCACCTTTGTATCCCTCTGGTAGACACACTCCAGTAATTCCTGGTCTTTCTTGAACTGAGCCAGAACCAAACACAGTACTCCAGATGTAGCCTCACCAGGGCTGAGTAGAGGGGCAGAACCAAATCCCTCAACCTGCTGGCAATGCACCCCAGATACCATTGGCCTTCTTGGCCCCAAGGGCACAGTGCTGGGTCACGGACAGTTTGTTGTCCACTAAGAACCCCAGGTCCTTCTCCACATGTTCCACATGCTGCTTTCCGGCAGGTTAGCCCCCAGCCTGTACAGGTACATAGGGTTATTCTTCCCCAGGTGGAGGACTGTTGAACTTCATTAGGTTCCACTCTGCCCAACTCTCCAGCCTGTCTAGGTTCTGCTGTGTGGCTGCACAGCACTCTGGGGTATTGGCCACTCTCCCAGTTTTGTATAATCAGCTAATCTGCTGAGGGTACACTGTCCCTTCATCCATGCCACTGATGAATAAGTTGAATGAGGCTGGATCCAGCATTGACCCTCTTCAACCAAGAAAAAGTCTTCTTTTCTCCAGACTTTCCCTCTTGCCTCCAGGGTCTACAAATCCTACAAAGCAGTAAAGACTTACACAAAGAAGGCATTCAGTGACTCCACCTTTACACCAGGGCACCCACTTTATTCAGCAGTGGGTCCACATTTTCTCTAATCTTCTTTTTGCTACTGATACACTTCAAGAAGCCCTCTTCAACCAAGAAAAAGTCTTCTTTTCTCCAGACTTTCCCTCTTGCCTCCAGGGTCTACAAATCCTACAAAGCAGTAAAGACTTACACAAAGAAGGCATTCAGTGACTCCACCTTTACACCAGGGCACCCACTTTATTCAGCAGTGGGTCCACATTTTCTCTAATCTTCTTTTTGCTACTGATACACTTCAAGAAGCCCTTCTTGTTGTCTTTGACATCCCTTGCCCGATTTAATTTCTCTACATGCTCTGACATCCACAGAAAAGCAGTTCCTAAAGTTCTAAGTATTGACAATACTTTGTTGGCTGCCCTGAAATTATAATATCATGCATCACAGGTGAGAGTCCACACAAAGTTTTTTTTAATCTCATTCTAACTCTTCCTCTCAAAACCTCCTTTCAATTTTTTGCTTGAAGTTCCAAAGGCAAGATCCACATCCTAAAATTTATTTTTTATCCACTGGTGATTTTTAAACCTTTTATATCCATTTTCCCAAGAAGTACACTGTAGAATGTTTTTTAACCATTAATACCTCCTTGTAATCACTAGGAGAAGAAAAGCTTCAAAGGGAAAGAAATGAGGAATGTAGATTATTAGTGTTAGTAGCAAACCATAAGAATCCTACAAAGTTCACCTCACATTTTGTGGAGGAGAGTTTCATTTCTTTTTTCTTTCCTAAATCTCTCTATAATGAAGAAAAAAGGAAAATCCAAAGTTGCCAAAGGAAAAAAGAATCTAAACTAAGTAGGCTTTTTTAAAATATCCTCTATTTTCAGATAGAACAGGCAATATTTAGAGATACCAAGAAATGTGCAGCTTTCATGGTAGCTTAGCCTCAAAATTCTAGGGTCTTATATGACAAGTTTTCTAGTCCTGTGTATAGGTATTCATTGCCTGTAACTTCTGTCTTTAATTATTACTAAGCACTGATGGAAAATTTTAAGTTTTGAGCTAAATATTACTTTGAGAAAAGGGTTAGGTTTTACTTGGGTCAAGTGAGACAAATGTTTCTGCCAGATATCATCTCACACTGCTGGTATTTGCCTACCTGGAAAGCTTGTTGGAAGTAATGCCTAAAGCAGATGCAGCACCTGGACCAAATGAAATACCTATTGGGACTTTAAAAAAATATTTTAAAAAGCACACGAGGAGACAGAAGTCTTTGGCACTGATAGCTTTTTAATTGCTTCAAGGAAGGAGGAAATAACTACGAAGCTAGAGGATGAATCAAAGGAAAGCATGTATCCTATTGCATATAATAGGTATCATTCTGACTTTTCTGAAGACAAAGCAGGTGAATGTGTGTACAGTGGAAAATAAGATACGGTAGAAATATGCAGAATAACAGGCAAGCATGAATTTCTGAAAAAAATCCAAAGCAATGTATTGCTAGGGTACTTTTTGCATTTATTTGAAATTAAGATACAAAAGAAAGAACAAAGCATAAACATTTGCAAGAAACACTCTACCCTGCCAAAAGGTGGGCCTACCAAGGTGACAAGTAAGTTAGGAGAAGAGAGCTACAGGTATGCATTAAGGAACAGGTTCAACAAAGACAAACCAAACAAAGCTGGTTTAAGAGGTAGTGCTTCAGGATTCTAGAAACTCCTACCTTTGCTATCAGGTACATAATTTATATTTAACAGGCTATAATCTTGACAATTAAAATGTGCTGATGGTAATTCACTGTAGCCTAATGTGAAATAATGCATTTATGAAACAAACATGATAAAAATTGCAGAAACTTACATTTTAAAAGTGGCCATAGACCAGCTCATAAAAGACTGAACTAGTCTGAATTGTATTTCTCTGTAAAACTAGTTAGGGAGCTTGTTGTTTTCATAAAGGATATTGCTTCTGAAAATGTTACAAAGACTTAGTCAAAAGAAAAATGCATGAAGTCAATTCCTATGGGCACATGGTTCTCACATATTGAAACAGACCATCTTTATGCCAACACAGCAGAAAAACTAACTGAATCAATAGCAATGAAAGTAATGGAATACAGTTAACATCATTTACACTGCCGCAGCCATTCAGGTGTCAAGTTGCATAGCACCATAAATCATCTCAGGCTAGAGAACAAGATCTGACAGAAAGGGAATTTTTGAGAGGTAACTCCAGATAAAACAGTGACCAGGAATTGAAAGCAGTAAAAGAAAATTTCTTAAAGTATTATTCTTGATCTCTTCTACTTCTTTATAGACAATGGTTTGCAAACACAAAGCAGAAGTTCTTGCCTTTAGATTTTTAATTTCTTACATTTGTAGTTAAAATATCATTATGACCATTTAAGCTTTTTTAGGCAAGACTAGAAGTTTTAAAACTATAAGGCACTGTAACCTCTTGCTCTTAAGGGCTAGTTTCAATCTATCAGAAAGTTAACAATGACAGACTGATGTGGAAAGGTCATGATATTTCATCAAGAGGAAGCTCGTGTTCCAAGGCAATGGGGCCTGTAAACACACCATTGAGGGAAGTTATGCTGCTCCAGTAGCTGTCAGTTTAGGAGATGTCCTTAAAAGCCATGAATCCCTGTTGTAGTAAACCAGTTTCCATAAAATATAAGATTCTTATGAAAGCATAATTTCAAAGAAATCAATTTAGATTAGCAACACAAGTCTTGTGTTTCTGTCGAAATTTAATTCCATTTCTTTCTGTCACACTCTTTAGAAATAAGGGAATGTGTAGAGAGATAAGAAGGGAAAATTTAGTAGTGATCAAGTGAGCTGCAGACAGGTTTACCAATGGCATAAAATTTTGCAAGGCAATGAAGGCCACTTGTCACGAACACTGAGGAGTATTGTACTGTGGGATGCTCTGCCCAAGAACTCATTAACACCCTACAAGATGTTTCTTCCCATACAGAAACAAAAAAAAGGTTACTTAGGTAAAAAAAAACCCAGTTCTTCATCTCTGCTGTTAAATAGGACTCCATAATGCTTCCCATCTGTTTTTATTTTCTAGGCTTCCATGGATCAGTAAATGTATCTATTTGGGGAAAGTCTGTGATTAGCTCTTCTAAGAAGTTATGTTTCCCTAGGGCTCAGGGAGAAATGCAGCCACCCTTAACAGGGGAAGAAAGTGAACATGTATGCAAAAGACACACATGCCCTGTTAAGGCATCAGGAATTCTCTGCTGTATTTAGTACTGTCAGTGGGGAAGGAGAAGGGGGTAGTGTGCAGTTCTAAACTCAGCTGAGCCTTGGAAGTCACTGCCTTGCACCACAATAGGCTTTCTCTGAGAGTCTTATCTGGGCAGAGTAGCAGCTCTGGGCTCCAGGTGAGTTACTGGGAGTGCCAGGGCACAATCCCTCAGTTGCTACTGAGTATGCATGGAGCAGTGCCTCCCTGGCCTTGCCCTGGCCCAAGATGCTGGCTCATACCATACTGGTATGAGCCCATGTATCCTATGCAACACCATGGGAACTCAGTGGAGATTGAAGCCCACTTTCCCCTGAAGAGGCCATCTCTGGCTACATTAGCAGCATCCATTCCCACTGATTTCCTGCAGACATTCAGAAAACAAATTATTGCTTCTCCTCTATTCCTCCAGTCAAATGGCAGTGTGGTGGTATCAAAAATAAATCATGAATTACCTAATAATGTTACGAAGGAGCATGCAACACGAAGGAGTTTATGGGAGTAACAGAATATGCAAAGATCTATTACAAAAATTCATCCAAAGATTAAGCAGACAGGAGAAAACAGTGGTTATAAATTATGGTTTTTTAGAGGAAAAGATGTTATGCCACATACAACAGCTCAAGAGAGGTGAGGTTACTGCAGCTCTATGTACCCAAGTCCAAGAAGCAGCGAGGCTGAAGACATATTCCCAGCAGGTGCATGCATACAGAACACACATACACACTACATACATGCATGATCGGCCCCAGTGATCACAGTCAGGCACTCAGAGCATCCACACAAATACAGACATCACCAACAGCCTCACCCTGCTACCCTCTCTGGCACACTAGGATGGAGGTCTACTAGTAAGAATAGATGTACACGTACGCAAAAGGTGTATCCCAGCAGCAACTGGCCTCAGTCTCTCCAGCAGCTGGGGGAAGCTACCCACACACCTTCTCTCACTCCCAGAGCTGACCCTTACAGATTGGCTCACTCCCTTGGCTCCTGAGGCCACTTCACCCACTCACTGGCTCCATCTTCACTAGTGATCACTTGCTCACTTGAACACCATGAACACACAGGCCCTCCAGCTTATTGTCTGCTTCCCCTTGCTGCACTCAAACCCTTGTACACACAGATGCACACAGAAGAGAAATGCCCAGGAAAGAGTTAGAAAGGAATTTAGTACAAAACTAGAACAGACTGCCCCGAACAGATCAGGCGTGGGGCATGGGCAGAGGCAGACAAGCAATAATATCAACTTTTTAAAATGCCAAGCTGTCTAATAGCAAGAATTCTACTCACACATTTCTGCAATTATTGCAGTTCCAGTGATGGGTACAACAACTAATAAATCTAATGTATCTTTCCTTAAATAATTGGCCTGAATGACTGATTTACAGAGTGAGGCCAATGTTCTGGATTAACATAGCTGCCTACAGACCAAAAATGGTAATATAAAACATCACTTGCAAAAAATTGCCTACCGTTATCAGCTGAACTGGAACACATTTCTAATAGTCCAGAGTAGCTTTCCTGAAGGGAGAAAAACTAACTCAGTAGAGGCAGGTGGAAATTTCAGAGAAAAGAATCAGGTTCTACCAGCTTCCTATTGGCAGCACTGTGTTCTGTAACTACTTTCATTGATCTATGAGACTATTCATGCAGTAATGTTCTTTGAGCAATGGAACAAAACTGGCTACATGTAAATTCAAACTCAGTGTGGTTAAGGTGCACAATCTGGTTCATTTGTTTTGTAGCTACAACCCACTGACTTTCTAAATTATTATAGAAGTATCAACAGCTGTTCTCTCCACCCAACTACTTCATGTTGAGCTGGAATGCACACTAATCCATCAGTAATGAGAACCAGCTCCTTCACAGAATATGAATAAGCAAAGAAAATCTAAATGGAAAAACTGACTATGTAAAAAGTTACTTAGCAATCAAAACATCCTAATTGTCTCAGTGAAAACAATACATAGAAGATTCACTTGAAAAATCACTCCTGTGAAGCAGGAAAAAAAAAAAAAAGAATGTTCTGTTTCTGTCCTCAGTGTATGAAAACCTTTGCTAAATTTAGAAGGACAGATTCATCCACCCACTGGGGTGGAAAGTTATTAGCATTCACATACACAAGAAAGACAGCTGCCAATACCTGAAACTCATAATCCCCTTCTGATCCTTAGTTGCCAAGGGACTTCACAGACAGCCCAAGACAGAAGGGCATTACAAATGCAATGAAGAATCCAGCACTGCACAGCATTTCACAGCAAAAGCAGAGATCTCACAAAAATATCTTTACAGTATTTAAAGGTGTGAAATAAAAGGAAATCAGGCACCTCTGATATTTGGCAGAAAGATTGCACAAGTCCAGGTTCAGAAAAGTATTCAAGAATATTTTTTTTACAAGGTTATCTCAATTTCAATTTTCATGATGTATGATATACAGGTAGGAAAAGGGGGCAAAGAGCACCTAAAAACACCCAGCAACCATTACAGACACATTTCTTGTTCTTGACAATACTTTTATCAAGTCCTTTTTTTCTCTATGAAATTACAGAAATTAGAACTGAGCTGGGGGCTCTTGAACTGTTTGGCTTCATTCCACTATAAGTTCCAAAGGTGGCTGCATGAAATGTCATCATCAGCAACAGCACCCAGCTCTGCACCATGTGCAGCTTGAAAGCCACAAACAAAATTCAGTTTTGATACTAAATTTAGAAGTATGCAGAATCACAGAATATCCTGAGTTGGAGGAGACCCACAAGGATCATCAAGTCTAACTCCTGGCCTTGCACAGGACAATCCTAAGAATCACACCATGTGCCTTAGAGCATGGTCTAAATGGACTCACAATGGGTGATCCTTAGACACAAAACATAGACGTCTGTTAGTGACTGATTAAAAGGGGTCTTGTCTCTTGAAAGAAACATCCGTACCCCTCCACCATGCTATTTACAGAGTCATTCATGTGAGTATCAATGAAGAACTTACACAACAGGAAATACTGCAGAGAGCTGACCTGACTACCTTCACCACCACCACCACCACCACCACATTTGTCTTTATCAGTCATGGACTTTGGACATATTTCATTTGGACATGAAGCGCCTTTAGGCATATGAAGGGCTGAACAAAAGCTTTATGTCATTTTAAGGATACCATTAGTGCCTAAAAAATTACCATACACAACTGAAGAGGTTATTAAATAAACAAAGGACTTCCATAGAACTCAGCTATGTGATCAGATTTCTAAACAGTGCTTGAAAGTGCAGACAAATGCCCAGCAGTGTTTAGAAAAGTGCCTAGGCTATGTGTCTGATTTGCTTTAATTCCTACGGAAAGTTCCTTGGAAATCGATGGTGAATGCCTGCTTTAGACACCTCAGATTAGTGGTTAAATACAATAAACAGTATCAGGGAATGAGGGTACCAGAGTCACTGTATCAGAAGCAGCCCATTCCCATCGAGGTACCAGCTTAAGACAAAGAGCACCTAAGTTGAAACTGGAGCTAAATGATTTGTTGAGAATCACCACTAGCAAAAAACAACTTTTAGCCTTTGAGTATCCAAAAACTCTTCCCTAGTCTGTTCATCAAATTACTGGGTCTTCTCTTTATGCTATATTGAAAAGGATCATTTGTAATACACACAATCAGACCTAAACTTTAGTTATTAAATTCAGAAATGTTGCATTACTCTATCACGAACATAATTTCCTGTCAGTAAAAGAGGCGACTCACAAGATACACAGAGGATGCCTGTGTGGACTGCAGAGAGGAGAGGTAGTAGCAGGTGTCATTTTAAGAACAAGCTAGAGACAAGATCAAACTGATTCCTCCTAAGCTAACTCCAGAACTGGAAGTAGTGCAGAGGCACCCACTCTCACAACATGGAAATGCCCACAGACCCATGTTATGAATGGCAGGACTTGTCAGCTCACAGATACTGCAATATGAACACAACTACATTGGCTTGGGTCTGAATTGTAAAGTCCACACTGTGGTACATTATCTGGGCTTCACTGTACGGATCAGTTCCATATCCAAGCCTTTTACAGCAAGATAACTTTGACTGAGATATAGCCATTGTGATTTCTTTGCATTTTAAAATAGCAGCAATTTCACATTTACAAATCAATATATTTAAATATAACCAATTGTCAAAAAACATTGCTTAGATTTTGAATTAGTTCACTGTTATGAGCAAACAGACTTACTGCAGTAACAACATTTTTCAGTTTCGCATGTAATTAAAAAAACTTTTATTTTTTTGGTTGCATATTTGTTAGATTCCTGGGGAATCTAATTGCTTTCCCATGGAAGTGGGCCAAATTTTAACCTATTCTGCTTAAAAATGCATTATTGCAATAAAGCCTTCTATTTCAATTTGCTGTGAATTCCAAATCTTGTTACTCATTATTCACAATTTATGTCTGTGGGTTCCAATGTGAAAAAAAATGAAAACTAGCTAGTCGTTAACGCATCAGCAATCTCCTATAATACATGCTAAGTCAAGGAATAGAAAAAGCATCCCATGATTTATGGTTGGTATTGCTTACAAAAATTTCGAATTGCACATAAAATTCATCTAATAATTGTAGTTGAAATTTTCCTATATAGTGTCAGTTGTAACAGCCATATGCTAGTTACTTTAGCCCACATTAAACACCAGGAACACTTTTGAATTTTTTAAGCTTTAAGGTGTGTTTCCAACCTGTTTGCAAACCATGGAATCACAACCAAAGACCACAGAGTGCATACTGACTACTTGGATTAAGAGGATATCCTGCACCAGATATGGGGAGTAGGTGTGGACAGTTGTGTAGCATGGTGGCTCATTACTGGACAGAGGCTATGGCAGGAGGTAAGCCAAAGATCTCAAGCAAGTACCTCTAGGCTGTGATTTAAGCAATCATCAGCCTGTTGAAGTCAAATGTGTCTCCTGTTCTGCATGACGAAATCTTTAGCTGATAATTGGTCATAACAAAGGAGAAAATGTGGGTCATTTCTACTCAATGCATTCATGCATATATAGTTGAGGCAGGGAAGGTTGGTATTATTTACTTCCTCTGCCCTTATTGTATTGCTGATGATGAATAGCTGCATTTGGTCATGTAAGCTTTTCCAGAATTGCCCAATTCTCCAAACTGGCAGAGCACTGGGATTTATGGCCAGTGCAAGCTAGAGATGTCTTTGCATAATATAGGGTTATATGTGCTTGGCTACAGGCACCACATAAGTGGCAGAGTGAGTGCCAGTGAAAAGAGCTACATTAGCAAACAAACAGGCACAAACCCAATCCATTATCCAGTATAAAAAGATGGATATACAGATGGGGTTCAAATGACCACTGCTTACTGTCTATCATTGCTAACAAAAGGAGTGTCCCACACTCAGAGGTTAGAAGGCTAAAGAGCAGTGGGTTACTAACTGTTCTGTGCTGCACCCAGCCTGGCAGAGGACAAGATGAAATGAATCCCTCAGGATAAAGAAATTCATAAGATAACTATTTCTGACTGCAAGCCATCTGCAGCTGGAAATGTTCTGTGAATAGTAGTTTTTATGAAACATGTTTGAAATTACTGAGTAGGTCAGGAGGACTATTTGGCCTTAGGTTTCAGCAGAGGATTTTTAGCTGAATCACTGAACTAGTCTGCCAGTTTACTGGCTCCATCTAGCATTTCAGTCCTCAGCACATTCATAGCCAATGAATATCAAATGCTCAGAGTAAGACCAGCAAAAACAACAAGATGAATACTGAAAAACATCAAAACTAATTAGAGAATTATGTATTTCTTTCAAAATCTACTCTATTCCCTGGAAAGGTAAGAGCTCTTTTTGTACAGCAGGAAAACTATGACATCATTGGCATCACAGAGACATGATGAGATGATACTTATCTGGAGAGCCTCAATGGATAGCTATAAACTCTTCAGAAGGGATAGGCAAGGAAGAAGAGGCAGTGGGGTAGCCCTGTATATTAGGGAGTGTTTCGGTTGTCTAGAACTTAATGATGGTGAGACTAAGGTTGAGCGTTTATGGGTAAGAATCAAGGGAAAGACAGGCAGATATGGTGGGACTCCTATAGAGCAGTCAAACAAGATGAAGGGGCAGAAGAAATATTTTATAAGCAGCTAGGAGAAGTCTCATAATTGCTAGTCTTAGTCCTTTCGGAGGACTTTGACTTACCAGATGTCTGCTGGGAAATACAATACAGCAGAGATGAAACAATCTAGGAGGTTCCTTGAGTGTGCAGAAGATAACTTCCTGGCACAGCTGGTGAGTGAGCCTACCAGGAGAGGCACCCACTGAACCTGTTATTTATGAACAGAGAAGGACTGGTGGGTGATGTGAAGGTTGTAGGACATCTTGGGCACAGTGATCACAGAATGATAGTTTTCTATTCTGGTCAGCAGAATTGCCACCTTGTAATTCCAGAGGGTAGACTTTGGCCTGTTAAGGTGACTGTAAAAGACAAGAAAAAGACAAGAAAAGACATTTCTATAAATAAATCAGCAACACAAGGAAGGCTAAGGATTATCTCCATCTGTTATTGGAAGTGGGGGAAAAGGTACTGACAAAGGATGGGAAAAAGGCTGAGGTACTTAATGACTTCTTGTAATGGGCAAAAACTGATGGACAGGAAGTTCCACCTGAATATGAGGAAGAACTTCTTTACTGAGTGAGTTACACAGAGCCCTGAAGCAGGTTGCCCAGAGAGGTCATGGATTCTCCCTCACTGGAGGTATTCAAGAACTGTCTGAATGTAATCCTCAGCCATGTGCTCTAGGATGGTCCTGCTTGAGTAGAAGGTTTGGACCACATGACCCAGTGTGGTCCCTTCCAACCTGAGTCTGTGATTCTTTGCCATAGTCTTTAATAGTGAAACCAGTGCTTCTCTGTGTATCCAGCTCCCTGAGCTGGCATACACGGATGGGGAGCAGAACGAAGCCCCCATAATCCAAGAGGAAATGGTCAGGTGCCTGCTACACAAATTAGACCATCACAAGTCTGTGGGGCAGGCTGTGATCCACCAAGGAGGACTGAGGAAGCTGGTGGAGGTGTTCACTGAATCACTTTCAATAATTTTCCAGCAGTCTTGGCTAGCTGGGGAGGTCCCAGATGACTGGAAGTTGGCCCAGCTACAAGAAGGAACGGAAGGAGGTTCTGAGGAACTGTAGGCTGGTCAGTCTGACCTCAGTGCCAGGGATAGTCATGGAGCAGATCACCATGAGTGCCATCACGTGGCACATGTAAGACAGCCAGGGGATCAGGCCCAGCCAGCATGAGTTTATGAAATGCAGGTTTTGCTTAACTAACCTGATTTCTGCCTATGACAAGGGGACCTGCTTAGTGAATGAGGGAAAGGCTGTGGATGCTGTCTACCTGGACTTCAGTTAAGTCTTTGACACCATTTCCCACCGCATCTGCCTAAAGAAACTGGCTGCTCATGGCTTGGATGGGCTCACTACTTTCTGGGTAAAAAAACTGGCTGGATGGCTAGTCCCAGAGAGTGGTGGTGAATGGAGTTATATCGAGCTAGCAGCCAATCATGAATGGTGCTCCTCAGGGCTCAGTGTCGAGCCCAGTTCTGCTTAATATATTTACTGATGATCTGGACGAGTGGATCAAGTGCACTGTCAGTCCATTTCCAGGTGACATCAAGCTGTGTGGGAGCATCAATCTGCTGGAGGGCAGGAAGGCTCTGCAGAAGGATCTGGACAGGCTGGATTGATTGGCCAAGGCAAACAGTATGAGGTTCAATAAGGTGATGTGACAAGTCCTGCACTTAGGTCACAACAACCCCATACAATGCTACAGGTTTAGGACAGAGTGGCTGGATAGTGACCCAGTGGAAAAGGACCTGGGGGTGCTGGTCAACAGCAGCTGAACATGAGCCAGCAGTGTGTCCACGTGGCCAAGAAAGCCAACAGCATTCTAGATTGCATTAGCATTAGTGTAGCCAGTAGGACCAGGGCAGTGATTGTCTCCCCACACTTGGCACTGGTGAGGCTGCACCTTGAGTACTCTGTCCAGTTCTGGGCCCCTCACTACAAGAAAGACATTGAGGTGCATGTCCAGAGAACTGCAATGAAGCTGGCAAAGAGTCTAGATCATAAGTCATATGACGGGCAGCTGAGGGAGCTAGGTTTGTTCAGACAGGAAAAAAGGATGCTCAGGGGGGACCTTATCACTCTTTACAACTACCTGAAGGGAGGTTGTAGCAAGATGGGGTCATACTACTCTCACAAAAACAACTGATGAGAGAAAATGGCCTCAGGTTGCACCAAGGGAGGTTTAGTTTGGATATTAGGAAAAAATGCTTCACCAAAAGAGTTATGAAGGAAGGATTATTGGAACAGGCTTCTCAGGGAAGTGGTTGTGTCACCATCCCTGAAAGTTTTGCAAAGAAAGTGTGGATGTGGCACTCAGGGACATGGTTTGGTGGTGAAGATGGCAGTGCTGAGTTAACAGTTGGACTCTGTGATTTTAGAGGTCCTTTCCAACCTAAACAATTCTATGATTCTATGAAAAGTCCTAAGCTACCCACTGTCGTCATCTGAACATTACTCATGCTCTCATAACTGCTCTTCTGTTGTCCACAGTGCCAAACTGAGAAAGGTGCTCATACTGTCTCATAGCTCACTGCCTGCTCTGAATTCTCACCCTAGAGTAGAATCAGTTTAAACTTCCCTTTTACACACAGGACAATGTCCTGTGTGGAATAAAATTATCTTCAGCTGTCCCTCCGAAGTGAACTTTAAAAAATACTGGGGAAAAAGAGATTTATTATAGAGCTCTGCACATTAATTTTGACTTTTCCTATTATTTCTCCATTACTTGACAGCATGTTTCTCTTATGCATATTAAGCACCTAGTACTATTGCAGGCTTTTTATTTAAGACAGATATAATGTTTAATGCTCTATGATTCTGTTGTTAAAAAAATATTAGAAACTTTAAGACAGCTCCTACATAACAGCAATTGAAACATCATCTTTCCTAGATCAAAGTGCCTTTATGTCAATATTGATGCAATTTTCACGAGCAGAAAACATTTTAGTGGTTTAAAAAAGTTGCTAAAACCATTTTCGGGTATATATATTGCAACAAAAAAAACAAAATTATGAAAAAGTTCTTTGAAGATCTGAGCCCAAATTCTTAGGTAATGAACAGCTCAACTAAGAGTAGTTTTTCCTAGCAATCCAAAAGAAAAACAAAGAAAAATATTTGGCTGTCAAAACCTTTCCTTCTGTATTGCTAGATGCTGAATCAGAAGCTACGTGATTTATCACTGTCACAAGATGCATTAGTAATGTGCATTAAAATGAAGTATGTTGTTCCCCTTCATTTACTCTGATATGTTGGATTCACATGTCTTAAATTAAAAGCTAATGATGGGAATTGGAGTTTATTAAGGAGATCTGAAGGTATCCTGCATTTCTGCACTACACGATAAGAGGGGCTGCTGTAGCACCATGTCAGACAAACACTAAGATTTCTAGAATCTAAATGCCAGCAAAAAGGAGAAAACACATCAGAAGATGGTGTTTCATTTAAGACACATCAGAAAATAGTATTTCATTTATGAAAATAGTATTTCATTCATGAAATATCTGTTCCTTAATCCACTCACAATGTATTTGCTTATTTCTTTGTGTGGTAGAAAACATGGCAGGACTTACGTCTCTCTCTCATTTTTCTGTCTCTCTCTCCCCCCCAAAGGCACACAAACACCCAACCACAGCCACTCCCATGCATAGTTTATAAAACTCCTCTTATCAATCTTCAATTTAGTGCCCTTTAATATATTACTGAGTTTCACTAAAATATGGCAAAGTGAAAAGAAAAAAAATTCTCTGAGCACTTCATCACTTGAGTGCCTCAGTCAAGAGCTCTCAATTCTTCTATGCTTTGGGCTGAATAATAGTGGCAATCTATTTTCAGTCTTTCATTGTTATACAATGGTATTTCCCCCTACAGATAACTATAATTCCTCTATTGTTCATCCAGGCTATTATTTACAGGACACTTCTTAAACTGAGAAAGCGGAATTTTTTTTATATAACCAATACTCAGTATTTGTGATTAGGTGTAAATCAAATCAATGTAGAGATCATTAATGGTTGCAAATACACATTTTAATCATAAAATATCACTAGAAAAACATGGGGAAATTAATTCTTTGTTTTTTTATGTCTTGAAACTTTTGTTTGCCTTACTTGGATTATAAGAAAAAAATGCCACAGGAAACTAGAGACATGCATTTGAAATAAAGCCCAGACCTGTCTGTGTTTTAGCTGTGCTTTCATCACTGTCTGTCTCGATGATTTTGACCATGACAATATCATGGGTTTGCATATAAATCCTCCAGACTTTCTTACCTGGATCCAGTAGTACTACTTCCTTATGGCATTCCTATGAGTTTGCTTACTAAATATTTGTAAAGCTTTGCATAGACAATTGCAAAAAAAATCATACTTGGTTTATTTATTTTTTTTTGGCTAGCAGATATGCCATGAGGAACACCAGGCAGCCAGATGACACAAGACATCTGCATGGGGTGCAAATGATTTTTTTCACTGCACACTGTGAGAAGAAGACGACAGATGTAAGGTTGTCCAATTTTCAAGCCTTATTTAACTGCGAATGAATTCCTTTGGAAAATGTTGTCTCCTCCTTTAAGTAGAAAACTGGTATACCCAAGCCAACCAGAACGGGTTGGAAGCAGATAACTCCATTTTTAGGTGCTTTTACTGTCCTGAGAAGAAGGGAAATGGACAATTTCTGTGCCAAAAGAAGAACAAACTCCATAGGAAGAGGTTGTGGAGTAGGTTAAAACACACCACATGAATGAGATGTGTGGCTCACAGCTGTGATATAATATTCTTTGGTGCATTTCAACAAGATGTACAAGTTATAACTGGTAACTGTAATGAATAACACAGCAACAGCTAGAAAAGGTCATGAGAAACAAATACATGCCTGGCTCTGGCAAAGCACTGTCTCCTACCACAGTTAGATTCTACCTGCCTGTATCTGATGGTCTTTCACCTCAGTACAAACTTCTTTAAGGCAACTGGACACAACATCCTGAGTATTATTTTCTTCTAATAGCACTGGTATATACTGAGAAGGTGGGGTGAACTGCTCATGACACTCAGACTCTTCTTGAACAGGAAGCCAGGGCCAGATGACCCATAGGTGGTCCCTTCCAATCTTATCGATTTTGTGATTCTGTGAAAATCATGTTACTGCCTAATTTAGTACTTGGCAATCTCTAGTGCTCAGTGTGCCTGACCTAATAAAATTATTCTATAGCTATAACTAGCCCTAAAAGATGCTCTGTTTCTATGATGGTTTTCTCCAAAATTGCTGGTCCACAGGCAATAAAAATAAATAAGTAA
The DNA here is from genome assembly GCF_000695815.1 of Acanthisitta chloris. Taxonomy (NCBI): domain Eukaryota; kingdom Metazoa; phylum Chordata; class Aves; order Passeriformes; family Acanthisittidae; genus Acanthisitta; species Acanthisitta chloris. The sequence goes on along the minus strand of NW_008663160.1, from coordinate 47,527 downwards.
TGCACTACTTAGATTTCCTTATAGACCTGGGGAATAAAATACATCTGCAAAAAGCAAAATAGTAATTTCAGAACCTGTGGGTTGGGGCACTTTGGGTTACAATAGTGGTAACGAGCAGAAGTGGCTGTTTTATCTGTCGTTGAGTAAACAATCTCCAGCAGCAACATTTCCCTTAGCATTGTGCTGAACTACAGATCTACACTAAGTTTAGCTCTGATACTGTAAGGACTTAGGTCAGTCAACGTGACTGCTTACAATCACAAGTATTTAGGAGTCACAGTAAACAAGACCATACAGGGCTGACTACTGCCTTCCATTGCAGGAACTACATAAGTAAGCTCTGAAGATGTTCTAGCCACTATTCTGACCCACCCCACGCTTGCTTCATTTGAAGGATTTGTCAAATGTTGTTTCAAATCCCTATTGCTACTATTTCTTCCAGGAATTTTGATCCTGTCAGAGCAAGACTGTGCCCAGTGTGACAAATCATGAGCCAGCATAGCAGATGTTATACATTGAATGCGAAAGCCACCTTTGATCAAGCAGCAGGGGTATTGTCAGAAAGAGTATAAACCTTCCAAGAGGACAAAGTTCATGTGTAACTTCAGGGCCACAAGCCAAAAGAACAATTTTGTCTTGACTCTACTCCTCAGTGAACTAATTTCTCTTTATAGTAATCACTGTTGTGCTGAATCTTAATTACAGTGCAAGCAGATTGCAACATCACTAAAGGAACACATATGGCTGATTAATTTATCTATATAAAAGTTAATAGTTTACTCATTGGACAAGTTATTTTAAGGTAGCTGAATACATAGGTACAAATATTTTCAGGAATGAGGGCATGGCTACTGCCCATGGGATGACTTTACTTGCAGTCATTGTGACAACAGCTATTGCAGGACAGTTTGTGAATCCTCAGCAATTTCAGACAGTCTGTATAAAAGCTCTTAAGTAGTAACTACAAAAAAGTCTCTCTTATTGAGTTACATCCAAACCCTGGGAACTGCTGAGGGCAGAGCATTTGCAGCCTCACCCTCCTCTGCTCACAGCTAAGGAGCTGGGACTGCTGCTTTGCTTATCAGCACTGCTGTGGCCAGGGGAGCAAAATGAGACCCAGACTGCGATGCCAAATGGGAGATTCAGAAAGCAACTGAGGTACTCGTATGCATGCATATCTACTGGTGAGCACGCACACACATTGGATTTACTTGCCTGTAAAACAACTTTTAATGATCTAGTGCTCCCATGTTACATACACTTATCTATGACCTGCGTCACTGAAATCAGCTATTGGCAGAGGGACAGAACCAGGGCGTCAGGAAAGCATATTCCTAGTGCTGTAATATTCATCGCCACACACAGTGTGCTCTTCACTGTCTGCTGTTGCTCTCATGGCTTGCTGGGACCTGTTTCATATTAGAATGCAAGTTGCTATGGGCAATGCGTGTTTGTACTTGGCCGTACCTACAGCACCCTGATCCTGCCTCAGGGCTTGTTTTTAATGTAAGCAATGCATGATAAAATTAGTCACATAACCCAAGAGAACAAATGTCACTAGGCAGTTTCTAATCATCCTGCAGGTGGGAATTATTCATGCAAACAATCCATCAAGAATTCAGTATGAAATAATCAACAAAAATAAAATGTCTCATGCGTTGCTAATTATAGGCAAAGCTGTCCATGGCAAAGTTGAACGGGACTATACTTTGTGTTCAGAGGCTTTGCTTCCAATTGCTTAGAACTTTTCTAAATGTTAGAAGTTTTAAATGAAAGCTTTCTGTTCCACCTATTAACTGAATTGCACTTTCCCCCCCATAATGTTTATGTCTGAATATTCCAGCCATATCTGAGAAAGAGATTTGGATTAAAACCCCTGCTGTTTGGTCTCATATAAAAATATTTTAATACTATTTGGGGCTTTTTAATTTGAAAGGAAACATCATGCTTCTTACCTTAGTCAAGAACACAAAGAGTTTTGCTAGGAAATATTCAGAAATATTGTGATGAAACCAATGTGTACTGTGAATATTCTTTGATATTATTTGATATTTAGTATTACTGTTAGAGAATTTAACCAGGGAAAATAAGTCATGCATCTTTTCTTTATTGATAAAGGAAGTATATACACCTTGCTAATTATAAAAAACTAGGAGGATTCAAAGCATGTTGTTAGAGCTGCTACATTAGTGATTTGTATGTTAGTGACTAACATACAGCTCATTGCATGGGAGTTGGACTAGATGACCTAAACTATTCTGTGATTCTATGACTACAGTATGTTAACAAGATAAAGATAGCACACAGTCTTATAATATAAAATTAATTATATTTCTTTATGTCTTTTCCATAGAAGCAATTTCATATTCACAAACTTATTGGAAAATGTGGGCAAATCAATTTGACTTAAGGAAAAGGTAGTCAAGATCTATCCTGCTGGAGCTAGCATAGTAGGCTACTCAGAAGTATACTACAATTATGATAAAACATGAATATACTTGTCCTCTGGTCTCGTGTTCAAAATTGAAGTAATTTCCATTCCCCCAGGAGGGTTTTGCTCTATATTTCCTTAGTGCAATGAGCAACAACTAATGGATTTTACAAATTGCTATTTATGAATCTTAATATCTTGCTTCTTGTAGCTCCTTCCCCATCAAACCTATGATTAAAAGCAATCATATCTGTCAGCATATCATCATGTCTTATTCCTCCTCAGTAGCACACAACACTCAGAGGGCTGAATATAAAAATTGGGGGTACCCTTCCTAACCATGCCTTAAACTCAAAGGGACTCAGGGGAAATCTCAATAGCTCATATCCTTTGTAAATCTGTCCCCAGAAACAATTCTATTGATCTTCTATAATCTGAATTTTTTTTTCTGTCAGCACTTCTTGGTGTTTGGAGGACTAAGTAAAGATGCTACAAATGAACTAAATGCTACAAAACAGATAACAAACACAAATGACCCAGGGTCCTTCAAAGGAGACAGGCCACAGGAAAAGCAGATTATCTTTATTTCTTAATTTAGGAATTCCTGATCAACATATTGTATCATAGAAAGCAGTGAGGTTTTCCAGGTTTGATTACATTTCTTTTAGTAAAGACAGATTCCCTCCTTTTAAAAATCATTTTTGCAAGTCACTGTAGACTTTGAAGTTCAAGTATTTGCCAAATAGTCAGAATATACAGGCTCAGATACATATCTCCATAAAAATCTCCTTCTATTTTATACTCTGATATTCCTAGGGAAAAAAATCAGAACATTTTCAGAAGCTTCTACTTCTCCAATGGGACCAACCACAGAAGAGCTGAGAAACTCAACAGTAATTCCCTTGAACACTGTGTGCACTTTGGAAAGGTGAACACTGAAAAAGCTTATGAAGGAGCCCAATTTCATTGGGTCATCAGAAAACCTTTTTCTAGGGCTTTTTTTTTTTTCTGGATTTTCCTGTGCTTTTAAGAAGTTCTGAAGAAAAGATAATAATATTAACTTCATGTACAACAGATATTTGTCTGGCTTTAAAAAGTGCTAGGGACTTTGAAACATTTTATGCTATTAATATTAAACTACAATATTATGAACTTCCCACATGATATTCAGTGCCAAGATAGAAAAGATACTGTGCCATTGGAGAGGTCTATTATTATCATATAAAGAGCCCAAATAATGATATGCAGCAATTTTGAACACCACAATTTGTTGTGTTTTTGTTGTATTTTTGAACACCACAATTTGTTGGCCTTGATTTAGGATAAGACTGAAGCATATACTCAAAAGGACAAAGCTTGAATACTTTGCTGATTGGTGCTTCATTAAATCTGAAGAAAACTGTAACCTGCTTTTTCTTTTTTTTTGAATTCAAGGACAGTGCTATGAAAACTATTTTCTTTTCCTTTCACTGAATCGAATAGAAACCACGTAGAAGCTAGGACTCCTCTAGTTCATATAAACCATAAATGAAAAAACAAGCTTAATTTACACAACATAATCTGTTCTAAAACATACAGAGAGCCTTTATGAGTATTTTATTCTCCCTTGTTTCCTCTCCTTTTTGCTTTCAAAAAAAAATCCGTTGAAGTTGGTGATGATTTCTCAATGGCTTTAAGTTCTTCATCTGGTGCAGTCTTCTTTCCTATCTCAGAGCAGAATCACTGAGGTAATTTTCAATGCCAGACTAACGCTCCCTGAGAGCACTCTGACAGTGCATATATGACTAAATGACACATCTTGCACTTCACATATTTAAAACTGTGAGAACTAAAAGGATTTAATAGCATTTATTGCCTATTTAGAGTCTTTCTTCTGTTTGCTCTCTCTCTCCAACTTTCTTTTCAATCCATAAAGCTATGCAGAACTGATGAATTGCACAATATTGCTGAGGAGCGTAGCCATTGTTTTAGTAAAAGAGGAGTTATTTTTCAAAGCACTCATCCAGAAACTTGGCTGAGATAGGCCTGATCACAATAGCACTCTAGGTCCCTCAGGACACATCCCTTTTCTCCTAGAAAAGATAATACACTGGAGAATATGTAAAAACAAAACAAAACAAAAGGTAACCAATCAAAACCCAATAACAAAACCCCAAACCCTACATATGGCCAAAAAAAAGCAAATAGACATTGGAATATTTTGGTATTTTGGTATATTGGAATATATTGGGTTTGTGATTCATTATGTTCCTGAATTGGGTGTGACAAGTATGCTGAAAAAAACCAACTGGATGCTCGACTAGCTCTGGGTATCCTGAATTTCAGACTCATTTCAGTTCAGGAGTGTAGTTCTGAGATGAATCTTCTGAGCATCCTCACTTACCAGTTAGATTCACACAGGGACCAGGCTCTGAGTGCACTGCCTCACTTCCATGCATTCAGATTCAGATGAAACCAAACCTGGAGATGTGCTCCCAAAGCATGCTCCTCCAAACCCTAAAATATTTAGTCCACAGCCTGTAAAGCTGTGAAGTAAACATCTCCTAAAATGCATATGGCATGAATGCCAGACCTTAGCACACACTCATTGGCTCTCCAAATGCTTCTGTAGTGCTGCACTGACTGCCACTATGAGCATTGCCTCTGTGGTCACATTACGACAGTTTGTGCACACAGTTATGAAACCTATTTGTGCAAATAAGAAAGACTTTTGCCTATGGCCATTCTGAAAATCAGGTTCAGTGAGTGCTCCTCCTGTGAAACAGTAACTCTCCAAATGCTGCAGGTCAGAATTTCCAAGCATATGACAGAGAGACTATAGCCGAGACCAGCAAAGGCAGAAACTCAGGGATTTTTTAATATCTTAATTTTTAAGACCTTTTTAAATTTTTTTTTGCATATGAGGTATGAGGCTATGTCTAACAAAAATTACTGTGCTGAGATTTTCAAAAAATGACATCTTTGTCACTATTTTCATTGTTGTTCTTATATTGGCATGAGTAACTGCATACTTAAAACTTTCTAGCTCTAAATTGATGAACCAACAATCCATTTGATTAAAAAGACTACTCAAAGAACCATGTTCACAGTGCTTCCATATGCCTACAGAAGGAGTACTTTTGCCTCACAGCAAATTACTACAGAACCTGATCTAAGCCTCCAGAAGCAGTGAAAAACTTATTTGGTGCCAACATGTGTGAACCCAGACAGGAAGAGCCTCAAGAAAAGCATTTGGGCCAAGTATATATTTATGAACATGTGAGAATTATCAGAGATGGATGAATGAAAGCATCAGTGTCTCATTGTGCAAAGATAGCAGAGCTTGGCATAAGGAAGCATTTCTGCGTACAGAAGAAAAGGAATATGTACATGTGAGTTGTTTCAAAAGTTGAGGTCATGATAGTTATATGTCATATTCCAGACATTTTTGTGAATATAAAAGCATAGTTGTGCTGTTTCTTAACAGGTAAGAGCTGAAAATAGTTACCAATGAGAAAAGTTTTGCTAAAAACTATTGCTATTGTGAAGAACAGAAATGGAAGACAATATAGTACAACAGCATATCGATGTGCACAGCTAATTAGGAAGAATTTTGAGACAGGAAAATGTCTTAAGAGTGGGAGGAAAAAATGTTGCTCTGCTGTCGTTTTCTTAGAGATGTAAAGCCCTAAATTTTTAAGCAAAATCATGGAGCAAGCAGAGAGTAGAAAATGTACTGTAGAAATGAACTTGCATTTGTAGGAGGAAAGAATGTAATAGGCTTTCTTTCAATCCAAATATAGTGTACCTTTCCTTGCTGAAACTAATTTTGTTCACCAGAAAGGGACTTGGGAGTGCTGGTGGACAGCCAGCTCAATATAAGCCAACAGTGTGCACAGGTGGCCAAGAAGGCCAACGGCATCTCAGACTGTATCAAGAATAGTGTGGCCAGCAGGACTAGGGAAGTGATCATTCCCCTGTACTCGGCATTGGTGAGGCCACATCTGAAGTACTGTGTTCAGTTTTGAGTCTCAAGGTGGTGGAGTGAGTCCAGCAAAGGGCAATGAGGTGAATAAAAGGTCTAGAACACATGTTGTATGAGGAATAGCTGAGGGAACTGGGTTTGTTTAGCCTTGAGAAGAGGCAGCTCAGGGCTGATCTCATCACTCTCTACAACTACCTGATGGGGGGGGCATGTAGAGAGGTGGGGTTTGGTCTCTTCTGCTATGCCTGCAGTGACAGGACTAGAGGGAACAGTCATAAACTGAGAAAGGGACATTCAGATTTGAAGTTAGGAAAATTTTTTTCACTTAGGGTGGTCAGGCATTGGAATGTTTGCCCAAGGAGGTGGTGGAGTTATCATCCCTCGAAGTATATAAGAGGCATCTGGATCTGGCACTGGAGGATATGGTTTAGGGTTTATATCAGAGTGGCAGGTTAATAGCTGGACTTAATGATCTTAGAGGTCTCTTCCAACCTTGATGATCTATGATTCTCAATAGGTCTATAAATAGATCTCTACCATACTAGTATAGTGAAGTGCTGACCACTATTTCAGAGCCAAAACTGCAAAACTCAACAAAGAGTATAGCGTTGACAACAACCAGGGGGTAGTTTACAGAAGAAATATGGTTTAATGTGACTGGTTTCTCAGCTCTTTTTCAGAATGATATGCTGAAATTATTTCAGAAAACATATAAAATATGAAGAAGGGTAGAACACTGAAGTACACTTTTAAGAATTCTTTAATTATCATGTTTCAGACATTTAAAACTCCTGACAAAGACTACTCTGAGAACAGAAAAGTCCCACATTAATATATTTTTCTGACAAGTACTGTATGTTGAAGCAAGAGATTAAGTTAAACTAACCTATGTTAGCATCTTTGGAATATTGCTGTCTTTTCCCTCAGAGATGCCATTGTAGAAGCTGATCAATGTAAGGGATAAAATTTGGTGATTGCCCAGACCCTTGCGGTTTCAGTATTAGGTAAGAACACAGTTTCAGTGGCAGACACTATATCAGAAACACTGTTGTATACAAACCATTGCTTTTATCAAGATGGAGAAGAGACTCCAAAGACTGCAAAGGAGCCCCCAAAGATCTTCAAGGAAGAAAAAGATCTCCATATTTTCAGATATATGATGATATCTGACTTTTAGATTACACTCTAAAATTCATTTGATGTAGGAAGGTCATGCATTTAGCCCAGGAGTCCATAAGATCAGTTATAGAAGAGTGCATGCAGTCAGACCCTTAGGCACCAGAAAGCAGATCAACTCTGCACCCTGAGCCTTGCTAGCTGCCTCCTTAATTTATTAGGGCTTTGTTTATATGGAAGTATGTTATAGGGAGTGTATAATTGTTTTAAGCAATATTTAATAGAGTAAAATTATTATATGGCATTTTGGTGAAGATGGCTTGGACTGAAATTCATATGTAGTGACTGATCAGGATCAGGGTTTGGGAATAGAGTGGATGAAACAGCATGAAGATGAATTCTTAATTAAGGACTCACACTAAATTCAGCTTTCCCTGATGCTGAAAGGCATCAGTCTTTACGGAGTTGTTTGGGTTTTTTGTTTGGTGGGATTGCAACTGTTTTCTTGCAATACTTTGTTGTTTTTAGGTTAAATGCTTGTATTTCAATATCTTAAGTTTATAGTGGCATTCTAGAAGGAGAGCTGTCAGAAAAGCTAGGGCCACTTGCTAGTTCAATGACAATATATTTTGTTGAAAGGCCTTTTAGAAATCTGTCAAAAACATAACTTGCATCTGTTCTGCTAAGACCATAATTGTCTGTGTCCCACAATATGCTATTGTCCTTTAAGGCTCCAGCATGGCAAATCCTGGTGATGTATTTCCTCTTAAAACACATCAATAGTCCAACAGCAGAGAAAAAAAACAACAAACAAACCACTACTTTATCAAACACATAATTAGAAATAAATATGAGATTTCAGAAATTCTATAGAAGACTTAAGTGCAAAAATCAACTTAATCATAATCATAATCATAGAAACTCATATTCTTTATACTCAACATCGATGACTAGACAGTCAACAAAATAGCTCATGCTTGTTCCAAATAAAAATATTTTGGCAATGCTTTTTCTAAGTACCACATTTCACTGTGTGAAAATAAGTTTCACATCAACAAAACATTTATCACAGATTCAACAGTACTGATTCCATATTTGTGATTAACATTTTTATCTGAGATTAGCTGTTGCCATCGCACTTTTCATAAGTATATGTAGAGTTAACACTTTTGTGAGATAATATTTCAAGTAATGTTTCAAATGGCCTTGCAATGATATTATTATCCCTGGAGGTATTTAAGGGACATGCAGATGTGGAATTTAGGGACATGGTTTAGTGGTGGATTTAGGAGTATTGGATTAAGAGCTGGGCTCGATGATATTAAGAGTCTTTTCCAACCTAATGACTCTATGATTCCATTGCCATAATGAATTTGCAAAGGCAACCATTCCAGATGCTCCTTTCTGTAATTTAACTTTTATCAGAGTTCACAGTTGGGATTGTTTTTTCAGGTCAAGAAAACCCCAAAACAAAAACAAAAGCATAAAAACCCAACCAAAACCAAACCAAACCAAAAAAAAATCCCAAAGAAATGAAAAGAAACCCAAACATTTTTCTCTTTGGTTCCATTCTATGTGGAACAGTTTTTGCAAGGACAATTGTGGATCACAGGAGGGTCACTCTCACCACTGTGACAGAGTAAACTTACTGATAGGGTGCAGAGTCAGGTTGGGGCTCCCTGATAAAATGATGTGCAGCTGAAGAAGTAGCATCAGAGGTTTTGCAGATGGAGATTAGATACCATGACATTTGCCACAGGAGTACTGCAGGAGCTGATTGCAATGCAGGTCCTCCACAGTAACCTCAACAAGGCGTTTTTACCCTACTTGGGGAAAAAAAATCACTCTTCATTAGTGATTCATAAGATGGAGCCTTTTCATTTCCAATTCTCCACGTTTTCTATGTTAGTTGTTTAAAATTGTTCACCCAGCACCAGCATATTTATATAAACTGATTAATCACATCCATCTACCAGTTGGCTTGTTTATGAGGTTTGTGTGTTATTTACAAGATAGGAAATTAAACTTGGCATAGTGAGTAAAATTGGATTGTTACTATTCCAAATATTAATTGTATTTCACTTGTAATTATCATACTGTTAAAAATATATTCCAGTTTTCAATTAGTTTAACATCTTTTGTTTATTCCATCATATCAAATTTCCTCCTAATTTTAAAGGATGTTTAGATTTCCTAAACTGAAGACTATAATTTTCATGACAGAATTACAACTACAATGCTGATAATCCTTTCCAAGGGAGTGTTTAATTATTTGGAGTGGATTGAACCAAGTGTTCTGGAAGAAAAAGAGGACAGAGAATACAGTATGGCTTACTTGATATTTTGGTGTCAGTATGAACTTCAGTTACAAATTCTGACCTGGATTCTCAAACAGATGCAAAGCATACCTGCTCACATACAGCCTGGATATTCTACATGTAGAAAGACAGATTCCACACACATTCGTGGTTTAACTCCAGCTAGCAGCCACCAAACACCACACAGCCACTTGCCCGCTCCCCCACCACGGGGATGGGGGAGAGAATCAGAAGGGTAAAAGCTAGAAAGACTCATGAGTTGAGATAAAGACAGTTTAATAGAGAAAGCAAAAGCTGCACACACAAGAAAAGCAAAACAAGGAATTAATACACTGTTTCCCATGGGCAGGAGGTGTTTAGCCATCTCCAGGAGAGCAGGGCCCCATCACGCGTAACGGTTCCTTGGGAAGACAAACACCATCACTCCAGATGTGCCCCCCTTCCTCCTTCTTCCTCCCACTTTATATACTGAGCATGATGTCATATGGTATGGAATATCCCTTTGGTCAGTTTGGGTCACCTGTCCCAACTGTGTCTCCTCCCAGGCTTCTATGCACCCCCAACTTCCTTGCTAACGTGGCAGTGCAGAAATCAGCAAAGGCCTTGGCTCTGTGTAAGCTCTGCTCAGCAATAACAAAAACATCTCTGCATTATCAACTCTGTGTTCAGCACAAATCCTAAACATAGCCCCATACTAGCCACTGTGAAGAAAGTTAACTCCACCTCAGCCCAAACCAGAACAAGTTCACTTCCTCCATACATCTGCAGTTAGTTATACCTAATCACATCAGTCTAAATCTACTTACCTTCTCCTGCTGCCTATACAAGCATAGGAAAATGCAGCTATTAATGTCCCTTACCACAGTAGTCTGGACACATAATAATGCACTTCCCGTCTATCTTCCCACACTGTTTTCCACTTCCATATGAAGTACAACTCTGTTACTTTAAGAGACATTATATTTTTACATAAATAGCATGCAAAAGCAAAATATTAAGAATATTTAAAGAAGCCACATCCTTCAAATATATGTGAAATTGGACAGATCATTACAAATTAAGTGAAAAATTGTCAACTATTTCAGTCTGTGTAATATTCAAATTAACCAAGTGGAATAGAACAAATTAAGACAGGAACTTGATTTTTATCATTTAATGCTACAATAACAGGTCTGGATGGAGACTGCTATGTTTATAAACAATATTTATATTTTATTCAGTCACTTTTGCCTGTTTTACAAATAATTTGTAGAATCTAATGCTAGTCACAGTATTAAAAATTGAATAGTTCATGCACATAATTTGGAAAGCTGAGCTATGAGACTTCTGAATAGAGAGCTAGTCACTTAAGAATGTGTTTGTTTTTCATTTGGCTAAATCAGACCCAGACATTGTAAGCATCACCAGCTGGGAAGTATTACTATAATAAAAATAAATTTTAAAAAACTTCAGAGAAGTGGATTTGAGTATGCAATGGTCTGTATTGCTACTTAAATACTTGAATGAAACCTGTGGAAATAAATATCCATATAGGGCCATCCTGAAACTTGCACAAGCGTGGAGAAGCCTTCACTGAAGGAGTTCAACTACTTTTTAAAGGCAGTAGAAAACTCCGGCCAAGTTTTACAATGGTTGAGTGAAACAGTCACAGTAACTGGATCTTTCTCCAGCATAAAAACTAGATGGCTTGTAACCCAGTATTACTGCATCAGGCCATATGTGCTGGATCATTAAAGGCAGTTAAAGTAAACAGATAAGCAGAAATTCCAGTCTGGCCTTACAAAACTACAGTACAGTCAGCTACTTCCACAAACTTAGTAAAGTGGCCCAGAGCTCAATAATCTGAACTATGAAAAATGTTTATGCATTTTGCTCATAAATTGTCCTTCACTGAATGTTTGGGCCATGGGAATAAAATGTTTTGCTTATCAGTTTGTGACTTTGGGAGAATAAATATTCATACTCCATAATAAATATATATATTAAACTTGGTTCTTTAATAAACTTAATACATTAACAAGGAAATAGGAGCTATTACTGAAACAAATAGGGCAGCATGGACATGAAATACCAAAACCAATGGCAAAAGTACTGACTGAGGTGAAAGCTGAACTCTCATTAGTCTGGATCTAAAATTCTTGTAAGGGGATCATGTATAACATGAGATTGCCCCTTCTGAAAATCTAGTCGCACCTGCTGTACAAGAGTAGTCTGCAGCTTGAACCTGACACAGTTGGAACAGCCAGAATTTGACAGTAGAGGAAGGAGGACCTCCCCATGTCCAGGCCCTGAGACAGTCAGAAGTTCTTTAAGGCTTAAATACTGATCTTGCATACAAAGGTTCCTTAGGAGAGCTGGGGTACACAACAGCCTTTACAAGCTGATCCTGGGCAACAGAACAATAGAGATCCACCTGAAAAGCTGAAGTTAAGAGCTCAGTGAAAAAAGGAAAAGGTTTTAAAAAAAAGTTTGCATCAACTTAAAATTTTGAAGCTCCTTCTTGATGGAACAACCTCACCTCAATTTCATTTTGGGCCCCATCCTCTTTCTCATCCAGCTTTGGAAGGGATGTCCTGATCTTCTTTTTCTCTGCAGCCACCAAAAAAGACCTCAGATTCTGGAATACTATTCTTATTTCTGATCATATCTACAGTGACAGCCCATAAAGATCTTTTACCAAATGGCTAAACAGAGGCTTATATTTTATTACAGCATAGAATAATTGTGGAAACCAAGAAATGCCAGTATTCTGGTTTTCAGTTATCTTTTCCTAAGAATTTTAATGGAAGAAAAATATTAGTTAATGGAAGAAGCACTTTTGTTGCCTAATTTAAGGTACATTCAGTCAGCTAACATATCTAGGTGATTGTTATCCAGAATGCAGAGTCTTGTTCAAATGGTCTGCTGAAAGCAGAACAAAACATTATATCTGAGCCAAAAATACACACTTTGAGTAATAAACCCAAACCAAATGGTGATCTGTAAGGCAGATGTTATACATGGGTATTTTTAACTGATTGTTATTTATTTTGCCTGGAAGCAAGCGTGCCATTTTCATACAGCTTGTTGGGATTTTTTAACAGTTTTAGGCCACTGGGTAGTAGCTACTGATGAAATGTAGTCAGAAGAGCTGTTTGTGTAATTGCACTTTCAGTGAAGCAGTTAAATCCTCTCCTTCAGCACTCATTTGCTCTCACACCCACATACTCTTATTCGTATGCAGTGTCTTATCTCTTGCTGTCTGGACTGTGAATTATGTGTCTGCTTTTATGTTTTCTGCCAGTGTTTGCTCATCATTGGTTGGTCATTTTTCACCTCCTGAGATACACAGTCTCCACAGTTACCAGTTGTACTTCCATGATAGAAAACAAAAAGCATGTCCCTTAACTTCAATATTTAACCCTGTTTGTGCTAAAAAGAGGATGAGGACTACTCTAATTGATAGCGTGGAAAACACATAATCACTGGATGATTATATGTGGTGCTTTTATTGAAGAGCTCTGGGAATCAGGTGTACAGACAAACCCAAATCTGACTCCAACATGGATACATTTTTATACTCTTCTTTTGCACAGCCATTGTATAATCATATGTTAATCATTACTTTGCTATTGTTCTATTGATTTCACTCAAGCATGGGTTCAAGTTCCCTTTCATAATTGTTATATCCCACCCAAGCATGAGTTTGACTTTCCTTCCATAATTGTTGTATAATGATCTATTATGCAGGTGGGTACATACAGGCAGGTACACAGGTATAGGTTGACATCATTCTATAAGATTATATTCATTCTCATGATTAAGGCCTACTTTAGCTATCATGATTTCAGAAACATTTTTAGCCCCATATTATCATAATCACAACATGTGGGGTTTTCTCCAATCAAGATCAATCTAAAGCTGAAAAATTAGGCAATGTCTCCTCAGTATTTTGTTACTAAGGTTATCAGAGTCAGCAGCAGTCTTGGCCTCTGTCCATGAAATACTGGGTCATACTAGATCACTGAGAGGTTAAGTCTTCTTCAGCAGGCTGAGTGGGGGAGAGACAAATTAAATGGAGATGCACACAAGTGTGTGTGAATCAGAGAACACTACGGGGCAGCAAATGGTTTCCTGAAAGCAGCAAGAGGGACTTAATCAGAGGGACTGTGTGACTGGCAGGAATTACTTGTTGCCTTAGCTGGGAGATGCTAGATATCTCTCTCCAATGCTGTCTTTAAGCCACCATAACCACACCCCATGCTCTCCCATGCAGTGCAAAGAATCACATACTGGTGGAGTGACTGTCTTCCGCATACTGCTGCCAGAAATACTTCAAGGGCATGTGTGAATGGTGGAAAAAACCCCAACAGTTTGCTTTCCAGACTGAATTAGTGATACAAAAATGAATGCAATTTAATTAAAATTCTGTTCACAGAATAGTGTGTTCAAGAAATTGAAATATCTATGGGATTTCTAATAGCATATCTTAAGAGAATTCATCTATTTGTTGTGACTGCTATTAATAAATTAATTGCTGACAAATTTATCACACATTGTGTGCACAGATCTTCAATCATCTTTGGCTGTGCATTTCTTTAAAACACTTTGCTCTTGACACTATCAGAAAAGTCTCTAGGGGTGCCAATAATAGTAATACTTATGCAAATTACTTGGCCCCAACTGAAAGTCAACAGAAAAATAGACAAAATAACAATTTGCAAGTAAAACATCAGTATTGCTTAAAAAGGAATAAACAGACTTAAACAATTATTCATTTATGAAATGATGAATCACGGAACTAGATATGCCAGAAACCTTGCCAGGATAGGTTTCTTATCCTCTTTGGCCTTTTTCAGTAGGCTTTAAGGGACTGATAGAAATGAGTACATACTCCAAATCATTGACTCTTTGGCAGCAGTTACTAGAAAAAGATTTACCACATGAGAACAAACCAATCTCCAGTTAGGAAATGGGTTCCATGGATTCCATGCCCATGGCAGGAGGATTAGAACTAGATGACCTTTGAGGTCCCTTCCAACCCAAACCATTTTATGAGTCTATGACTCTATGAAATTGCAGCCTGACAGCCCTCTTCCTGCAGCAAACCCCTGCATCTGACCCAGGTAGGAGTACAGCTTCAGAAGTGCAAGGCTGTCTCACCTGATCCCAGGGTCCAGCCAGACCCCAGGGACAGCAAACCCACCAGGAGGTAGCTATGGGGAAAAATCTCCCTTGCCCTGACGAAGCACTAGCAACCTGCTAATATTGATGAAGCTGAGCTCATTAGAGTCACAATTACAGGGTCAAGTACCACACTGTAGCTGCCCGCTCAGAGCTACAGATGTATGCTGGAAGTCATGGCTCCTTGTTTCCAGCAGGCCCTTGAGGAAGAACAGCACCTGCAGCAAGGTCAGGAGAATACCAGACAGGACAACACTTCTGAAACACCTCCAGTTAAAGCTTACTTTTCTGGCACAGAAGAAAAGAAGTAAAATGTTGCTTTTCTTCAGACTTGAGCTAAATCACAAGTTACTTCAGACCTTGTTCTCAGAGGGCTCCAGGAACAATCAGTGCATTTGCTGCCAGAGAGTATAAAAGGCAACATATTCCCACCTGTGTTTACCATTCCTGCAATATCTGTGCTGCCAGCCATAGTCTGTAACACCTGCACATTCAGTATTGAAACTGCCCTTTCTTTCCTGAGAGCTAGAATTAGGGTGAAAATGTTAAGGCAAAGACTGTCTGGTCTGAATTAAAGCCGAATGCAAACAACATTGTAGAAATGAATATGCAAAAATTCATATTCTTGTCTTCTTCTGCATTATGCAGCATTTAAGTATTCATCTCCAACCTTGTGAATCTGAAAATATACTGGAATCTCAATTGAGTAAAACAACAGTTGTAGAGCATGGGACACATCTTGTACTGCTTTAGAATGTAGCTCTGTAGCTAAATAGTGCTGCTGGTGGGATTATCTTTTGTAGAACCAAATCAAAAGACTGGGAGCAACCTGTGGACAAGACACCTTGGGTTTTGTGCAACTGACCTCTACTGCCAACACTCTTCTGACCAGGGACTCATTTTTAACTGCATGGAGAGAAGTGTGTCCTAAACAAGGCTTACTCCTGCCAAGCAGACCCACAAGAAAACATAGGAATCTTGGGGTTTACAGAGCAAAAGTCTAGACAAAGCTGAGAATTTTAATACAGTTTGAAAGGTTCAGAGAGGACACATACATGCTTTCTCTCCTATTCAGGACCTAGAGGCATCTCCCATAGACACAGTAAAAGGCCTTATATTTTCAGCTCTTTGAAGTGCTGATAGGCCACTTTTAAACAATTCAAGTTTACATTTTGTGATATTGATAAAAAATTATATTCCGTTCTGGTCATCTGTGTCAAATACTTGAGAACAACATCCTAAAATCTGACAAGATCTCCTCATATGACCCATGAATTTTCTTTAGAGCTGAAAGACTTATAGGAAATATCTTTTACATGAGTACTCCATTGCCAACTATCATCTTCTGCCATCTGCAGTTTTGGAGGATGTGATTGAGTTCCATTGCCCTTACAGAGAAGAAAAAAATTTTTCTCTAGCTCTGGAGACTGAAACCACTGAAACTACATGATTCTCTAATGCAAGAGCTAACTTCTATAATGAACAGCTGGAAAAAAACCCAAACCATTCATTAACTGGAATATACTCTAGAATAAACAAACTTATTGTATTTCACACTCACTATTTTGACTTTGAAAACATCATGAGTTCAAAAAGCAGAGCAACTGGACAAAAACAAATAAGAGAAAAATAAAAAGGAAAAGGAAATCATGGAAAGCAAAGATGATGGTGCTCAATTGTGGAAAAATCTGGAGCAAATTGCAAACAAGCTCTTCCTGACCCCAAAGAGCTGATTCCAGGTGCCTGTGTTTATGTATCAGTGGTGACTTTTCCAGCTTTGCAAGGGATGCTAACACAGTGAGACCTTGTCTTCCCCTCCACTCCACAGCAAGGGGGACAGTTATGGTAGGGAGAGAGTAGCACAGTTCTGGAGGCAGTGGTGGGGCTGCCTTAGCATGGGAAATCCTGATCGTCTCAGGGATGCCTCTCCCAGATGGGTCCCCTCTGATGAGTGCCATTGTGCCTCCAAATCAGCTCTCACTGCTACTCTAAGACTCTCAAATGCTTTGTTGAGGGCAGCTAGTAGAGATCACTTTCAGGAGGTGAGCAAGGGGCAAAAATCATTCCATGTGAATAAGGCATAATTTCTCTCTATGTGCTTGGAGTAAACAGTCTTGGCTTATGCTGCACGATTGCTTCCTATCTCCCCATGAGATAAGGCCTGGGGCTGTCCATTGAGACAACAACTCAAAGTCTTTTCCAATGCACTACGGGCAGGATAAACATGAAACTGAAAGAAATTACATTTCATTTCCCAGCTGCTGCCAGCAGTTGTGATCCAGGTTGAAAGACTATGTGCATGTGCATGCACATACATATCCTCTGCGCTACAGGGCAAGGCCAATATCTGGTGCTGCCAGCAATTGCTGTTCCTGTTGCCTTTCAGGACAAAAGCTCCAGAAAGGAGAAGGCACTGAAGCATGATTTTAGTCTGAGGGATGTAATTACATACTTCCACTTTTTTTTTCCAAGTCAGTAGCTTTCTAGCATGTTTTATAAGTGCTGTAACTCATGCCAAATCAATGGCATACAGTTGTGGACATGCACCTCTGAAAAGTGAAAGAAGCCCTTGTTCGTCAGTCACTTGTTGTGACCAAAATGTAAAATGTAATTGTGAAAAAGGAATTGTACAAACTCAGCTAAATCAGACTTTTAAATGGCCTATTATTTTTCATTATGCAAAGTTATAAGGTTAAGTTCACAAATTTAATAGGGCATTTTTCAATAATTAGGCAAATCCTTTCTCAGGCAAGCACAGAATGTTCTGAACAAATTATTATTGCAAATGCTGTGTGCATACTATTTTCATTTTCTGTTTCAATCTTTTTCATATAAATAAACTTTTTTAATTTCCTTTTTTTTAAAAAGAAGTACATTAGGAGTCATGTTTACCCTAAAATGACATGAAACTGTCTTTCATGTTTCAGCTTTTGACTAATCTCAAAAAGAGTAGAAAAAATTTCTTGCACAACATTTAATTATGATGTTAATATCTAAGAACACAAACTGGAAAGCACCCATATTGATGAAAATCCCATGAGGTATTATGACTTTCTATCATTCAACAAATATAAAATAGTGTAGCATAAAATTAACTTCATGCTGACAGATAAATCAGCATGTGTCATACTCATGTTACTACATATTCTGCTACTACAATTAAGTAAATGTTCACTTGAAACATTGTATGTGATACATGTATGTGACATGAAATGAAATGTGACAAGAGGGCACAGATTCAAGCTCTGCCAGGGAAGGTTTAGGTTGGATATTAGGAAGAGATTTTTTTACGGGAAGAGTAGCCAGTCATTGGAATGTGCTGCCCAGGGAGGTGGTGGATTCACCATCCCTGGAGGTTTTCAAGATGAGACTGGATGTGACACTTAGTGCCATGGTCTTTTAACAGTGGTAGGGTTGGACTCCATGGTCTTTGAGGTCTCTTCCAGCCCGGCTGATTCTATGACTCTATGAAATGAATGAAAATGTATGTGATATATTATTTAAAAATAAAAAAATAGGCATGTACCAATGCATATATATACAGTATGTGCCATTAAAAGTAATTAAAACTGAGCTGAATTTTGCATGAAGATCAGGAATTCACCTAACCTTTGAACTTCTGCAAAACTAATTTCAGCCTGCAAACCTCAGCCCCCCAGTCAGAAGCACACAGAAAAGCTTTATATCAGGGATTCAGTTGTCCCATCATTTATTTTCACTTCATTAGAATATTTTTCTTAATATACAGTAAGCATCCAAGCCAGAGTGACATATTTCCAAACAAACAGGTGAAATGATTTTATACATCTTTACCAGCCATCTCCTTTTGTTGCATGCATCTTTAAAAACAAATTCCTAGGTTAAGACTGTTTTCAGTAATCACTGACAAATGTCATCCTACCTAAGACACTATTCACTAAACGAGTACTTTAAGAGCTTTCTAGGGAATGTTTATTGAGAAATTTATTTAAAATCATGTTTTTCAATAACTTATTCATATGTACATCAATGAATTCAAGACTAACAAAGAATTTCAGCTTCAGTTTTCATTATCTTTTTAAAGTTTTGCCTATTAGTTCTCTTTTATTCCTCAATATATTAAAGCAATCTCTTGGGGCATTGTTCATACATTCTGGAAGAGCTTTCTTATTTCCTTTCAGATAAAAGCTTGTTTTTCTTACCTTTTCCATATTCCATTGAGGTTTTTTTTTTTTATTTTCAAGTTTGCCTTAATTATTCACTCAAAGTTTTCAGATGACTTGTGTTCAGTGTTATTACCTGTATCCAGTTTTCATATTCTTTCATGTCATGCAAACAAACCTCCATAATTTTGGAAAGCTTCCCGTTGTATCAATACCATTGGCACATATTGAAGTCTCATTTGTTATCACAATTATCATTATTAGTTTGTCTTATTCCTGTGAAAAGTCCTGGAAGGAGTCCAGGTTCTTTCATTCTTCCTCCCAGAGAAAAAAGAGGGACTTTTCTGCTATAGATCAGGGGAAGTTTATGAGGAGTTCACCAGTTTCAGTGTACAGACAAGATATTCAACTCCCTTTTAGCCTTACGTTCTGTGAGTTAACATCTGATTTTATGTAGGTATGTTTATATACATTCATAAATAATATGTACAGACATTTCTTCGTATTTGGTTATTACTGTCGTTTAAAGAAGATTGATTCTTTTACTTCAAATCCTGAATTTCTCTTCTTTCATGTAACCATACATCTCCATACTGCAACACAACTGTTTGTTAGTAGTTTGTTTCCCTGGAAGGCAAAATGAGAAATATTTTCATAGAATCATAGAATCATAGAATCAGCCAGATTGGAAGAGACCTCAAAGATCATCGAGTCCAACCCTACTGTTGTTACTAGACCAAGTCTCGTCTTGAAAACCTCCAGGAACGGTGAAGCCACCACCTCCCTGGGCAGCCCATTCCAATATCTGATTACTCTTTCTGTAAAAAATCTCTTCCTATTTTGCAATAACATGTAGTAAAATATCTTCCTTATTCTGTAATCATTCACCTGTTTTTATACAGTAATGGTGCTTTTCCCTGTGAAATAATTTGCTTGTGGTAAGTTAACCATGTGGGCCCTGCACTGTCAGTTCCTAAATTGTAATTGCTAAAAGGCACTGAACTTACACCATCCCTAGGCACTACCATGAAATGTATTTGCCACAGTATATATTTATTTTCTTTAGGAAACAGAGCTTCAGCTATCTATGCTCTTTGCAAATCCATATCTCCAGAGCATTAAATACAGAAACACATCTTATTTTAGCAATGGGATATAGTGGTGGCTATGATGTAAAGGCCCCATGCAGCACCACCACAAAGAGTTTGCTCAAGATTGACATTGCAGTTACACTGGCCTTCCACAATATGCCAATAGATCAGAGCAGATATTATAATGGAGGTGAAATCACACTAACTCAAACATAAGGAGAATAATACATATTTTTTTCATATATGCTCTTGGCCCGATCTGGATTAAAACTTCTACAACTAACACTACATCAGATATGTATTAGCTGCCAGTCCCTGCCACAGTCTTAACTGGAGTCTATTAAGACCAAGTATAATTTAAAGATTCTCCAAATTAATTAAGTCTGGTTCTGTAAATTCATCAGACACCTAACCAGATGATTCTCTGGAGCCCTCTGAACAACCATTAACATGCTTAGCAAGCCTAAGCAGAACTGGTACAGGCAATCTTGTTTCCATTCAGCCTGAATTTTAGGTACCTTTTGATCTGGTGTGATCACTGGTGAGCCATGCAAATCATGATGAAGTGTATCCATCATACAGATAACCAGTGAATCAGTATTTGCCCAACACCATCTACATGCAGGACCACTGAGGGAACCTATAACATTTTATACTCAGCATGAAATATATTGTGGCAGCAGCTATAGGTTTTGGTTCCACAATATGTCATTGCATTAAAAACTCTTAATTTAAGTACAACTCATAACCTATCCTGAGGAGCATACACACATGGAGCAAAGACTTACGATACCCCCCAGCAACTTGAAGCCTCCCATTTTTCTTAAAAAACCACAGACACATTATACAACATCGATTTTAGTTCTGCTTCACAACTGATGATAAACGGGGTGGGAACTATGTTTTTGTTACAAACCAGCCTCGGAAAGCTACGACGCATCCTGTACATTGGCCATGTCTGAAGATTTGAAAGAGCAAAGTGCATGGCAAAGGCTGTAAAGGACCAATTTAAGGATTTGCTTTGTGGTTGCCATTGCTTAGGAAAGTTATGTTGATACTGTCCAGCCACCAGGATATTAGCACTTCACAGCACCGTGCAATATTCAGCTGCCATATTCTCAGCCTCTGACTCCTCTTTGATATCTGCCTAATTTGTTTTCTCTGGCTGTGACACAGACCGGTGGCACCCAGGCTCCTGCAGCAGCAGCTCCCCAGTTCTGGTGATCAGGAACAGCATGGGGTTGGTCAGGAGATCCACATATTGTGGGCCCTCACTTCAGAGGATAGGACAGCATGTACCACCTATCCTGTCCCCAACCTGGCAGCAAGGCAGAAGTCACAACGTGTGAACTAGAGTGAGTTCCCAGTTCCCAGATGTGTGACACATGAGATGATCTACAGAGATCAGAATGTTCTGCACCAAAACACTTTAACTTAAATTGTTTAGCTAGATTTATTTTTAACTCTACACTTTAGTTTCACAGCAGAATGCACTGTTTAGTTAGATTTCAGAGTCAGCATGGGAGAGCTAGACTACCTTCCTTCCACTGTATTCTGCCAGTTGTCCACTCTGCTGGGTATTTAGGCATTACAATTTCATTTTTGTAATGATTCAGCTCTTCTATTGAGAGTTTGCATCCTCTTATGTAGAAACGTTCTTTTCCTTTCAATTTTACAGGAGCTTCATTTGAATTCCATTGAATGAGAGCACTGCATAACACAAAGGAAAACACGGTCTCATTAATACTTCTTATAATAATAACTTTTTGCAACCATGGTGTTTTGGATGGCTTTATAAGAGAAGTTTTAACAAACAAAAGAGAAAATCTGTAGTCCTGCAAGCTATTGTAAGGAAAATCAATGGAGAGAGAGAAGCAGCTAACAGGTACCTACTACCCTGGAAGTTTTCTCTCATTGCATCAAGTCAGGGTGTCTTTTCTTAATATGATATGTATTTTCTTTTTTTCTAAATAAATATGCACCAGCTGAGTTTGAAGGCCCTAAATTTCAAAGGTAAATCATCTATTATACATTACAATCATTTGTGTTTACATAGTGAGCTGCTATAGTACTATTGCCTGTGTTTGTATCTATCTCCATCAGAGATTTCTAATTTTCAGTCTTTGGTTTAGTAAATATTGATTATCTATAACTATTTTTGATATCCAGATATGTATTGGGAACAAAAAACATCTTTTTACAAATGATTAACAGAGAGCCTTGCAATACAGAGCAGACATGGAGATTTATGCGGTACAATAACGAGAATATGAAATTTGGGATTATGTGCACAGTGAGGAAAATAAACACTGAAAGAAAGCCAATAAATATTTTAAACTAAAAGATTACTTGGGAACACTAACAGACAGCTAGCTTTTTAAATTAAACCAAGTGCAGTCGAGTGTTTTATAGTTTCTGTAAATGAGATGTTCTGTCTAGGTACACTTTTAGCCTCAGAGAAACAATGGCCGTGAAGCTGCATTTCACTCACTGGCGAAACAGATGACTTAAACATCCTCCTTCACTACCTTTAACTGCTGAGTGCGATAGCTTCCTGTCTTTCTGAAAAAAAACCTTCTTTCCCCATGGATCAGTTCTTTCATAAAGGTCAGCACAGACTCTGCTTTGCCTTTGTCACTGAAAAAAAAAGTCAGTAAGTATACCAGTATACCCACTCTAGTATATTCATTAACCCTTGAGCTCCTACTCCCTATTAGTTTTTGCCCTTCTTTTTTAAAGAATTAAAAAAAGAAAGATGAACAAATGAGAGAAAGATATTTTTCATTGGAAATGTTTGCTTTATGATTTTGCAACGTTTCTACAACAGCAATCTTCAGAAAAAAACCCACATTGGTATTTGGCGAGTATTTCTTCCCTTGTCAGACACGAAGTTATTTCTACCTAACAAATAAGGCACTTGCTAAGATGCTCCTCAAAGATATGTCTTCCTACACAATTATTTCATCATGCGACTGCTAACTTAAAAAAGGAGGATAATTCTACTGCACTGAATCTTAAGGGATGTTTTCAATGAAACAAGCTGACTGAAAAAGATATGAGTGCAGTTTCAATTGCTGGGCACCAGATATTTTAAATACATTTTGGTGCTATATGACCTTCCAGTTGTTTGCATTAGCTGTCAATTATAAGCTGATTATAAGTTTTAGCCACACACTACTTTGTGTCAGAGCTTACTAGTGATGCACTCTGTGTTTTTAAGAATCAGTCATAATTCATACAGTGTGCAAATATAACAAAGAAGCCTGAATTATAACCTTGCTCAGTGTCTTTTGAGGGGGCACTGTGAGTCACATGCAAATGTCAATATTATTCTCTATATGTAAATATTCCCTTTGTTTGCCTAATCCTCCAGAGGATATTTCAATACTTGGCTGCTTCTAGTAGATCAAAGGGCTGGAGTGTGGAGAGACTAACAGTAATGTATATGTGAAGCCTTTGAAAAAAACCCCACTTTTTGGCCTTAGGAAAACCAGTGACCAAATTTAGTCCCTGGTTACAATAAGGTCAGTTTTACAAATGTCAAGTGAAGTTTTCAGGAGTCAAACAAACAAGATACTGCCTACTGCTTCACCTTCCTCCCACAGCCCCTATTACAGCACAAGTAAGAGGAAGACACACTAACAATTCCAACCTGCGGTGTGATATACCAAGTGTTTGAATATCTGCACACACACACACACACACACACACACACACACACACGCACACACACACACAAACACACACCCCAAATAAATCAAACCAGCACTTTACAATCTAGAACATATTCCCTGCCTTAGGTAAAACATTTGCGCACAGGCCCACAGGACTGACTGCACACATAGGAGAACCCAGTGTGGATCCCAGTGGTGAGGCAGCTGTTCTTGCACACTAGACTAGGTAGTCCCTGACCAGTTACTGTGTGCAGAAGAAAGTCTGAGAGTTGGGCCTGTTCAGCCTTGAGAAGCGATAACTAAGAGGGAACCTCATCAATGTATATAAGTATCTGAAAGAAGAGTGTCAAGACGGTAGTGCTAAGCAATAGGACAAGAGGCAGGGGGCGGAAACTGATGCACAGGAAGTTCCACCTGAACATAAAGAAGAACTTCTTTACTGTATGGGTGACTCTCTGCTCACTGGAGCAGATTTCCCAGAGAGGTTGTGGAGTCTCCCTCACTGGAGATATTCAAGAATCATCTGGATGCAATCCTGTGTCATATGCTGTAGGAAGACCTTGCTTGAGGAGGGAGGTTGGACCAGAAGACGTTACTCGTTCTGCAATTCTGTGATTCTGTAATCACAGGGTTTTGCCTCTTGAATGAAGGATAAGCATTGTACTTTCTCTCTGTTTCACACACATATATATGTCAAATCCTGAAATTCTTCCACCTCATACCTGAAGAAGAGTGGGTTTTGGTTTGTAACATCCAATGATGCAATAAACAACAGTTTTTACTGCAAAAATGAGTCTGTCCTTGCTTAATAATGTTGCCTTGAAAACAACCATATTTTTATACTTTGTTAATTTTAAGGTTTTCAATAATTTCTTATTTTCTTTATGGACCTCCAGGTTTTTCTACTTACAGACTTCTGCCTTAGATGTTGGATACTTGCTGACACAGGAACC
>NW_008663160.1:297-22640 GCF_000695815.1 Acanthisitta chloris | reverse complement strand
CCCGCTCAATTAGCTCCACATTTCCAGCATGGGATTCAGTTTAAGCTTCATGTGTTCAAGCAGCAGTTCCAGTTGACCTCCTTGAGGGACACACTGCCAAAGAAATTTTTTCTAGCAGTATCTTTTCATATCACTGGCTCTTATTTTAGATCAGTTAATTTTTATTACAGTCAATTTCAAAACTCCAAGTTGTTCTGAAATACATTATCATCCACCATCTGATTTTATAAGTTTGGGGGTTTTATTCTATGAAGCACTTTCATTCCTAGAAGAAGGATTCCAATTAGCTGCTTTGTTGTTGTGTTAGTGTTCGAGCCAGTAGGAAGTACAGCTTTACAAATGCAGCTCAATGATCCAAAAAACTATTCATGCTTTCTATTGCACCACCAGGCACTGCATATTTTAATTCCAGTTTTACCCCCCAGTTTGCCTTATGCATTTATTGCCTCAGCTATGCAGAATAATAAACTTCACTGCAGATAAGGGACTCCATTCTTTGCTGATTATCCCAACAGGACTAATAGCAATGAGACACTTGCATTTTGCACAGCCACAGCAGAATTTCTTTGCACTGCTAATAATTCCTTGGCATTGGATAAACAAGAAGGAAGAAGGAGGAGGAGGGGGTAAGGGATGGCCATCAGGGTGGATCAGAGCATCTTCCCTCCACCGAGAGGCTGCCCTCATGCAAAGGTGGGCACAGCAGAGTACCTCAATGCACACTGGCATTTGAGTAGAACACTGGCTTTGCCAGAAGATCATGTTAGCGCCTCAGGTCGAGTTTAGGATGAATTATTTGACCAGGTTTATTGCTGGCATTTTAAGGACAGTTCTGGCTCCCTCTCGTGGAGGATGAGCCACAAGCGACGTTTTCTCTCTGTACAGGATATACTGGTTACAGATTGATATATTCCTGGCCCTAGAGTTCATATATTAATAAGATAAACCCTTTCATTAAATAGATTGAAATGATCTCACACGCTGATTTCTGAAAAATTAGTTCCTTTTTCTGCACTATCTTCCTACACTAAACTACCCTACTCATCAGCATAATAGTTCATTTCTTCATCAGACTTCAGCAAAGCTTCACAAGGCTCCTTTCCCTCCTCAGTGCTTCCCCAGCTCTGTCTATCAGATATCCACCTTGCTGCCAAAGTCTAGCTCCTGTAAGCACAAGACCTGAAAATGGAATATGCCCTTCTTGCCAGAGTTCTTCCTCAGCACTCAGCATCACACAAATGCTGATTGCCTCTAGGATAAACGGAACCAATATTGAGGACAATAAGTATATTTCATTCTTGTGGTTGTTATCTGAGATGTTTCAACATTTTTTTTTACAGAATCTCTTTCATAGAAGTGAAACAAAAAGTGACATGGCAAACTGGTAAAAGAATAGCTAATGTCACATGCAGAAATAATAGACGTTTTCCTTTTCTGTATTTGTATTTCCATTCGGCTCTCCTGGGATCCATAAACTATGAAGATGACATCATCTTACTAAATGCTCATGTTTATTTGATGGTTCTTCATGATCTGAAGTCCTTTATTTCCTTCATTAAACAGAAGAAAATGCAAAGTGAAACAAGAACCATGGGGGGAAAAAAGGAATCATCTAGACAAACCCTTACAAGATGCTCTTCCACTGTTTGACTGGTGAGAAAATACCTTGCTGTTTCACTTTTACGTGAAGTTTTCTATGTGATGTTTATATGAGGTATTACTTGATATGTCATATCAAAATAAGCAACATTTTGTTAAAGTCAGAATGCCACCATGTGTCATGTTCATTACTGCAATTACAGTACACACCACATGAATGAAGTAATTTTTTAAAAAGGAACTTGTACAGCCTTATAGATACAAAAAGGAAAGTGATGACATAATGGACATCACAACAGTGCTCTATAGCACTTAAAATGTCATTCACTAGTCTTACTGTTCATTAATAAACAAACTCAAGTGATTTTTATATGATTGTGCTGGTTTGTGCTGAAGTGGAGTTAACTTTCTTCACAGTGACTAGTATGGGGCTATATTTTGGATTTGTGCTGAACACAAGGTTGATTGTTATTGCTGAGCAGAGTTTACACAGAGCCAAGGCCTTCACTGTTTTCCGTACTGCCACACTGACAAGGAAGTTGGGTGTGCATGGGAGCTTGGGAGGAGATGGTAGAGACAGGTGACCCAAACTGACCAGAGGGATATTCGATACCATATGACATCATGCTCACTATAAAAAGTGGGAGGAAGAAGGAGGAAGGAGGAACATCTGGAGTGATGGCATTTGTCTTCCCAAGGAACCATTACACATGATGGGCCCTGCTGTCCTGGCAATGGCTGAACACCTCCTGTCTGTGGGAAGCAGTGACTTAATTCCTTGTATTGCTTTGCTTGGGTACATGGCTTTTGTTTTCTCTATTAAACTGTCCTTATCTCAACCCATGAGTTTTTCTAGCTTTTACCCTTCTGATTCTCTCCCTCATCCTGCCGGTCAGGGAGTAAGGAGTGGCTGCATGGTTCTTGGCTGCTGGCTGGGGTTAAACCACGACAATGATGTGTTTTATTTTTGTCTATATAATGGTAATAGATATGACAACTGAGAAGTAAAAGAAAAACCACAACAAAAACCACAAGACTGTCAATAAGAGAGGTGTATGCTTTTAAACAGAAGCATCCCTTAGAAGAGGGTTACTTGCATTTTTCCCACCTCCCACTGGCAGTGAAATGGTTCCAGAACACTGAAATGTTGAATTTCCCTCCATGGCTGCCAAGAGAGCAAATGCAACAGCTGCTTCCTAGGAAAGCGCAGCCAAAATAAGTAATATGGATGCTCCTGGAGAAACAGTGGTCACTACCCACACCTCCAACATGTACTCTGGGCTTGAAAATGTAGTCCCAATCCAAATTGCATCAGGGTACTTGGTTATCCCAGGTTCAACTGTTTGGTTAGCCTAATCCTTCTTACTGTCTGAACACTCAGGCCAGTAATAAAATAATTAACAATAATGCTGAGTTCAGTGTCCCTTGAGAGAATGTAATAATTTTGATTTGAAACATCTGTACGAGTAAAATCTGAACAGAAACAATAAAAATCATTTAGAAATTCATGCTCCTTATAAATTGAGGCTGTTATGGTGGTAATAAGTTTTATCTTACATTTGTCACGTGTTTTTTCATTTTCAGAAAAACAACTGCCCCTTGTAAAGAATCTAATTTGCAATAAGATGAATCTATGGAAGCATAAATGAAGCTTAGTCAATAAGAAAAACGTACTTTCATTACTGTTCTTGTGACTGGTATTTGCAATGTCTTCTTTCAGTATTTTGAGGCAACTCACCATCCGCAAATTCACATCTATGAGGAATTTACCCTCCTACTCAGATGAACTGGAAGAAATAAGTGGTAAACACTGATTCTGCCAGTGCCACTGGTGCTCAAACAGCTAAAGCTCTCAGCAAAGATGACTTGCACAGAATTATATTTTTTCTGTCAAAAAATATTTTAAACACTATTATATTAAAGGACAAAAAGAATAAACCAAAATGAAAACTCAGGAGTGCCTCCTTATTCCACCCTTGAACATAAATACAAATTATGTATAACAAGAAATTCCTGAGAGGCTTAGAGGAATGCCAAAACTGATGTATGTGTCCTAATAAAACTTCAAAAACTGATAAAATCACAACTTTAGGCTTCTTACTATCATGACGGGCCAAGATAATATCTTATTTGTATGTAATTAATCAAATTAATCTTAACTGCTTGTCACTAGGCAACCATTGATTTTAAGATGAGTAATCAGTACTTGAAGGCAAAGAATAAGCTACACATAATCAGGAGTTACCAGTAGCTCTTTAAATAATCATTAAATTCAAGGAAATACTCTTTTCTATCCACAGTAAACTACTCTTTTTAACTCCCACCTTCAATTACAGCAGGTACATTAGTGCAGCTTTGCTCAATCAGTTCTTGCTTTTAAAAATATGTCTATAATAATGTTTGTATCCAAAAACAAAAAAAAAGAAAGTGAGTATAAGAGATAGACTTCAGTTCATTGTAAATCTTTTCTATAGCTCATGACTGAAAGGTACTACTGGGGCATTTTGTTGTGTTTCCTACAACTGCCTGACAACAGCATTTTCATATTGTCACTATACCTTTTTTTTTTTGCCTCTTTTATCTCTGTCACAACATAGACTAAATGCTTCTTATAGTGGAAAATGCTCCAGAAATGTGGTTTTTCCCCTTGTTTAGGAATCATCTTCCAGGGCCTAGCCTCAAGTTATTTGTAACCTATTTACATGCATTTGATCTGACATCAATCACCATAAGTTTATGTAGCTCTTTTCCATTGTGCTCACTCTCCAGATTTACCTATGAGTAACAATCCCATTCTCCATCTTTGGTAGACAAAAATCAGCCAGTTAGCTTTCTTTTGCAGCACAGGATCTCAGCCCCCTTAACCTCATGTATCTGCACCTGTTCTTAACAACTTTTATTTTTCTTGAATATGCTTCGGTCCCCTTCTTTCAGATCTGTATTTCAACAGCACCTTACCACTAATATTTCCTCTCTTCAGGGGAAATATCTGTCCTCATTATCTGCCAGTTCTATCTGCCTAGAAGTGAGATAGTTATCTGGCATGATTATTCCTTCAAATAAGTCATACAAGCTGGCAAGGAAATGAAAACAAACATTCCTTCTGCAGAACACTTCAGACGCCTTTACCAGTGAAAGAAATGTAGGAATCTGAATAGAAGCCCCTAAACATGTTAAATATTAGGTGTGATTACCTGGCCAGCTGGCCCAGCTGAGAACGGATTGGGTAATTCACTCCGACTGGATGTGATGCAGAGTAAGCCTAAGGGGGAAGGGACATGCTGTTACCTTGTGCCAGGGGAGCACTCCCTTGGCACAGGGTTTGTGGAACACGTTATGCTGGAAGTGACCTGGTAAAGGTGAGGAGACCCAGCATCCTGTCAGAAGAGTTAACCATGTAATTGTCCAAAAATCTATCTCCTAGTGTTGGAAAAGAAAAGCAAATTCTAATAATAATTTCGGGGAGCAGACAGTTCGGCAAAGAAGGTGAAGAAAGCAGAGAGAAGGAGACTTCCAGTGGTCAGCAGTGCTGCTAGGAGAATCAGCTGTGCATACATAGGCAGATCAAGCAGCAGAATCATTACATGCTAATTTAGTATTTCCAGGGGGGAAAAAATAAAAAAAGAAAAAAAGAAAAAAAAGAAAGAGAAGTGGACACCTAGATAGAAGACACCGGTTTCAAAAAACTGGTCATATTTCACTGGTAGAAAAGATGTACACTTAAGAGAAAACTTAAAATTGTCAGCTGTGCATACATAGGCAGATCAAGCAGCAGAATCATTACATGCTAATTTAGTATTTCCAGGGGGGAAAAAATAAAAAAAGAAAAAAAGAAAAAAAAGAAAGAGAAGTGGACACCTAGATAGAAGACACCGGTTTCAAAAAACTGGTCATATTTCACTGGTAGAAAAGATGTACACTTAAGAGAAAACTTAAAATTGAACCAAAAAAAAAAAAAAAAAAAAAAAAAAAAAAAAAACTAAAAAAAAAAATTAGAGATCAAATTGACAAAATTGTGGGACCTCAATAACCTGAACTCAAGAAGAAAGTATACAACAGAAAAGGAATGAGGAGCAAAATTTTTTTTGAAGCATGAAGGACAGAATGAAACTGTCTAAGGCGCAAAGGCAGATCAAACAAAGGTCAAAAAGGACAGAAGAAATCACACTGTCCACTCACATTCTAAGTGAGAAAGCACTGAAAAAAATGGTACAGAAAAAAGCAATGTTTATCCATTTTCTGCTTTAGAATCACATTCACAGGTTTGTATTTTGCTTTTGCATTGGCTCACTCCTACCAGCTGCAGATCTTTCATGAATCTTCCTATTTAAATATTAATTTTTCTTCTCCTGCCCCCAGAACTATCTTAGCTCATCAAGGTTATTTGTAACATTTATCCTGTCCTCCAGCATGCATTGTACCTCTCACAGTTCCATGTCATCTGAGACCTCAAAAGCACACACTCTATCACCTAGGCAATACCTGGGTTAGAATGGAACACAAACCAGACCCTTACAAGTTATGCATTCTTCTTCTTTGATAGTGTTCTCAGTGGCAAGCTTGTTTGAAATCTGAATTCTAAGTCATGCACTCAGCTAGTTACACATAGTCTTGGCCATATTTCTCTTACTGTATGAGCATGTCATAATAACAGAATCTAAACCAGTAATAATGCCAAGACATTAAGTGTACTGCTTCCTCTCTGTTCAAAAGATGCTATTCTAATAAAGAAAGAAATAGTACTGTCTCAACACAACTTGTTTATTATAATTCATCTCATTATGATCTTTCAAGTACTTAAATTTATATAGAATTTTTATACCAGAATTTTTCTGGAAATAGGAGTTAGTTCACTGGTATGCAACTTACTGCCTACCCACCCTGACTCTTCCTCTTTCTCCTCTTCCCTACTTAAAGTACCACAGCTGTTTTCACAGCAATTTTTCCATCTTTCAATTGTGAAGACAGTGTAGCAGTTCTGACTTTTAAACAACTTCAAATAATTTTAATTTTGAAGTGCATAAAATGTTGGCTGATAGAATATCCTGCCTCTTCACTGCTGCTATGAATTCTGTAATTGGAGGACAATAGCTCTTAACAGTATAAATTACAGACATGTCTACAAAGATTGTTTCCAAATAGCTCAGAAATTAAGACCATTGGCACAAAGTCTAAAAGTCTGCACTTCACATACAGTAAAAAATTAACAAGAATATGTTAAAAGAATCAGTAAAAATTCTGTTAATGTTTTATGCAAGGGTGTATCAGATACCCTATTTAAAAAATAATCAGAGAAAGAAGACTGGGAACAGAAAGCGAAAACAATGAATTTATTGCAATATTAAGTTTACACTAATGAAGGTCATAAAAACAGAGATACTATATAATTTATTTCATGGCATATTTTTGTTTTCTCCCCTCTTTTCTGAATCAAAGTACTTGAATAGTCAAATACTTCTAATCACTACATTCCCAAAAGAACAATACAGAGTAGTCTGAGAAAGGAGAGTGAATACGCAAAAGAGCAAATAAAACAATATAAAATTAATGGTTTGTTCAAGTTTGTTTAGCTGAGGTTTTTTTTCCATTTAGAAGGAAGACTTAGGAGGGTGTAATTGTTTTGCAGTGGCCATTGCCCTTCTTTAATATTAGAACTGGACTTCTCAAATGCTTTTACAGTGGGGCTGTATCACAATAGATATACAAAACTCACTACTTCTGTTTTCAGATCCCCATCTACCCTGCGGAACTGCATGAGATACCATCTTGTAAGCGCTTAGTGTCTGGAGCAGTGTCTGGAGCAGTGCCTGCTCAACATGACCAGACAGCTGTCTTAAGGCCACCAACAAGTGTTCTGCAGACCAGAAATTCCAAAACTCTTCAATCAACAAATATTTAGAGCATTCATGTCTGCAAAAATGTTTTTTTGCTACATTTTCCAAACCCACAGAATAACATTCAGAGGGACATAAAGGCAGCAAAAGGTCTCCAGAAACCACCATTCCAACATCAGTACTCTTTTTAAGCTCCACAATACACTTGCACTCTCATACAAACTCACACTTGGCCATAAGTGCAATCTATCATAATTTGTCATGGTAACACAAACCTGGAGACAAAATTATGTGCATACTATAGTGTCATTCACTTTTGACTGTTGCTGTTTAGAAAAAGGTAAGCAATTTCTGGTTCTGCTCCATTAGGAAAACTCTCACAAAGAATCACAGAGCTCGGTTAGGACACTCCAGACACACCCTAAGCCCTGCTCCTGCACAGAGTGGTGGTAGTGCAGCCCTACACGTAGAAAAAAGCAAATCACGGTCCAAACCACACTTGGTTTTCTCTAGCTTTGCCTATCAGGTTGGCTGCAAACTGCAAGGTTTCCTAATTCCCTCTCTCATGTTGATTATCTGATTTACAACAAAGTGCAAGTTTATATTAAAGCCACTCCTTCTGTCAAAGCATTGAGTTTCTCTCACCCTGCTGTCAATTTTCACAAAACTTGGAAGAACGTAACTTTGTGGTAGCCAACTTGCTGTTCATATCAACCAATGAAACCAGTAATGACAACACTGCTTAAAATGCTAGTGTTAGGCTAAGCAGAGGAGGTTGCAGTGATTATGTAGTGTAGGATTCCTTACACAATATATTTGCTCATAAGCCAAGTACTAACTGGCTCTAAGTAAGCTCTCTTCAGTAAAGTACTGACAACAACTAAACATTTCCAAAATTGTCTTAAGTCGATTATAGTTCTAAGGTTTGGAAATCTGGGTTCTAACAACATTATTTATTCTATTGAGACTTAAACATTTTTTCTCCTGACCCTAAAAACTAAAATCTCATTTATTTTTGGTAGAGAAAAGGGTTGATACTGTGGGTTGTCCAAATCCTACATAATCCTTTTACTAAAAAGCAAGAAATTCTAAGGGTAAAAAGTAAAGCTTATAGATGTTTTATAGGCTGCAACTACATACAAAATACTACTAGTACTATGACAGTTTTGGTTGCATATTGGTAATTGGTTAAAAAATGACTGTACAATAACTTAAAAATACATCACATATATAAAGTCCATACCAGGCTTCTGTCAGATAAGAAAGTAAAATCTGTGCTTTTTAAAAGACACTGAGGGACATCTTTGTGATATTCAGACAGTAGGTATTGGCTATGGTCCAACTCTGAAAGAAGCTTAACAGATCTATATCCTACAACTACTGTATTATAGAATGACTTAGTATTACATGGAAGTAAATTATTTAATAAATGTTTGAATCACTGAAGTTTATAATAGAAGACTTTACATACTTCACTGTCAGCACTTGACATCCTCATATATCAAAGCACTTTAAAAAAATCATTATGACATCACTTTTCAGAGTAGTAGCCTGAATAGGTTTGGAGTTCAGAACTTTAGGATTAATTAGGGAGGCAATAGGTATTTCAGAAACTGACCCACTTCTGCACTGGTTGTTTTGTTTATTTTTCCAATTGCATTCATTCCAAGAATGAAGAGTACGGATCCAGAAGGAGACACTTGTAAAATACGGCACACTATGAATATTTGGTGTATTTGGAAGGAATTAGTAGAAGTTAAACTACTATGAAAAGTCATCTAACCTATTTGTGAAGCACATACAATTTCAGATAGCTACATGCAATAGGAGTTTGCAGGAGTTCTCAAATAAACAAGCAGCTATAGGAATACGTATAAAAACTTCTAGAAGTACACAGCATATCTGACATTTTTAAATTGGCACCCATTATGGACATGGCCTAAGCCAGTGATGAGCTATGGGGGAATTTTCGTACACACTGCAGTGTACAAATTCGATGCGCAAACCATTAGCCACTTAAATTTCCAAATTGGCAAGACTACAGCTCCTGTTATCAGAGCACAGTATTTGATGTAATCCCCCAAATATGTTTTGTAGCTAACAAAAAGACAAACATGTCTATGCAGAATTTAACTTTGCAAACGTACGAGGTGAAACTGGGCCAAAATCTGTTACACTAAACAAGCATTGCATAACATGTCTCTCCCAACCTCTGAGCTGGGATTCAGTCACCTAAATTAGGAGGCAGAAGGCAGGGACTCAGAGCAACTCTTGGGCATTTGTGGCTTTGGAGACAAGACTGAATATATATTCACATTTTTTGCAAGTTGCTGAATTTAGGTATCTTTCTTTGTTAAAGACCTACTCAGAATTCTCAAATGTGATTTCAGGTGAGATCAAAACTGCATTCATCTCTATGACAGAAGGGAGATAGTCAAGAGCAAAAAGCATTTTTGTTCAATAAGTAGTTTTTACTCTGAGCTCAACCAGTTTTTGTTCCACAAAAGTATCTGAGATAACATGGCATCTTGAGATGTGCAATTATTCACTTCAATTTTAAAAAATATCAGGAACTTACGACCATTGGTATTACTCAATACCTAAGCAGCAGAGTTCAGAAGTTTCTAGCTTACTGGTCTGTTTGACTTGAAGCTTCAGCAGAGATAATGTGTAACATAAATAATTCTTCTGGCTTTTAACTGGTCTTCTTATCCCACAATTATCTTCTACTTTGTGAAAACGTAGAGCATTTCTTCTGCCTAATGTGTCACTTTCTTCAGGGCAAGAGGCAAATGACCTATCAGATAAAAAATAATTATAGCTATATGCTTCTTTTTCCATGTCAGAGAAACGATCAGAAGGACATTTAGCAGTGGTAGTTCTAAGCGTGCAGCCACTGCGTTAATTGTTAATGACAGCACTGAGTGACAATGGCACTTGGATGAAGCAGTTAACTCATAATAATCACCGTGGTGCAGGCCACTGGATTCACTTAGTAATACACTTAGCAGTTCCTCAGTTTAGCACTCTACAAATCAAATAAACTATCTTTCAGCCTTGGCACATCTACTGATAGTACTTCATTGCATATCTTATTCAGAAGTATGTATTTCTGAAATCAATCTGCATTTATGTCCCTACAAGGGCAAAAAAATTGATTGCCTCACAGATGACACAGTAAGGGGGACAAACAAAATCTTTGTTGGTTATTGAAAAGGAGGATGGGAAATCAGATTGCTTTTTGATAACTGATAAAACAAATAATGAATTATATGAGAAACAGCATACAAATGTTCCCATGACTGTGCAGAGCACAGTGGTATAAAGCACAAGAGTTCACGTTCCAAAGCAAGAGTCAGACTTCACTTCTTTAGCCTTTCTTAGCATCTTTCACTGGGTATTTGACTTCCCTTTCTCCTCCCAGTTGCTGTTTTGGAGCATTTATCTTTTTGTAGAGAAGTGATGTAACAGAACAGTGAAGTGGGAAATAAATATTAACAATTAACATCCTCACAAGCAGAAGCAGAGGGGCAGGCAATGATCTCTTCTCTCTGACAACCTATGACAGGACCCCAGAGAATGGCCTGAAGTTTTGTCAGGGGAGGTTTAGTTTAGATATTCATAGAATCATAGAATCAACCAGGTTGGAAGAGACCTCAAAGATCATTGAGTCCACCCCTACCGCTGTTACTAGACCATGGCACTAACTGCCACATCCAGTCTCATCTTGAAAACCTCCAGGGATTCTGAATCCACCACCTCCACAGGCAATAGTATAGTTGGGCACTAGAACAGGCTCCCCAGGGCAGTGGTCACAGCACCAAGCCTGACTGAGTTCAAGAAGCATTTGGACAATGCTCTCAGGCATATGGTGTGATTCTTGGGAATGTCCTGTGAAGGGCCAAGAGTTGGACTCCATGATCCTCATAGGTCCCTTCCAACTCTGAATATTTTGTGATTCTGTGATTATATGCAACACCTTTTATTTTTGTCCTAGTTATGTAGAGCAATAAAGCACTGCCCATGAGTCTTTGCCACTTATTTC
The DNA here is from genome assembly GCF_000695815.1 of Acanthisitta chloris. NCBI lineage: Eukaryota > Metazoa > Chordata > Aves > Passeriformes > Acanthisittidae > Acanthisitta > Acanthisitta chloris. The sequence goes on along the minus strand of NW_008663160.1, from coordinate 11,162 downwards.
CATGCTGCTCCAGAGCAGAGGTCATTTTTTCCCACCCTACTGCAAGCACCCTCAAACAGCAAGGGAAGAGGACCTCTTTAACATTTGCACACAGAGGCAGAGCCATCCAGCACTGACAGATACCTGCAAAAGCCAGCACGAATATTTGCTACAGCTTACAAATCATATCAAGTTTTAACTGGAACATTAAAAAAGTTCTGTGTGAGCTATGCCAATTTTTTCCTGCTTGTGGGCAGCTAGAGTGAACACGTTAGAAGCATTTTTCTTCAGTGCTTGTCCTTTCATAAGTCAATCAGCCTGTTTTTACTTAACTTTTCCTTAAATAATCTATCAATAATATTGCCAGGCTGGGAACAGACACACCTTTACTCAGTTTAAAAATAAAAGGACACAAGAAGAAAGCAGCAGCCAAGAAGCTGTTGAATCAACAATTCTATGTATAATGAAATCTAAGCACTAGGGTCAATCTGGGGGCTTTTTCCAGCTTAAAAACTATTCTAGACCACTTCCTCACCTCCATGCAGCCTTGGAAAGGAAACAAAGACCTTCAACGAATTTTTTTGGTGAAGATATCCTTAGTAAAGGATGACTTTTGAGCTATCCTGATAATAATTGAAGCTAGAGACATCTTACTTAGAGAAGCACGCTTTATTCACTTTGCCCACACCTGTATTGTGTAAATTTGATTTCCTAACTCTTCAGCACTTATTACAGAGATATTGAGAAATAAAACCTAAATTTGAATCCCAGTCCTCATTTCCAGGAGTGCTTCCAAATTTTAAGAAATGGATACTTTTATTCTAAAAAGCATGAGCACTGCTGGGAGCACCAGCAGGCAGATCTCCCCTAGTAAACAAGGCAACATATAAGCAATTTCATTCTCTTGGGGCCCATGCATCCTGCATTCCTGATTGCACCTTAAGCTGTTCCAGACTGTCCAGCTTATAGCCTTGTTCCAGAAATCACTCTGTGGGCCATAAAACGGTGACTGCACCTTCATACATGCTGCCAACCCCTTTCCAGCCTGCCTTGTGTCAAGCACATCTCATACTTGACTTACCATTTTGTTTAACTGCTGACTCTGTTGGGTTGACATGCAGTGTGTGGCAATCGTTTCACATGTAGCACAACCACAACCTGCTGACATCCAGAACAACATGCAGAGAACTGCCTGTGTGAAAAATGAGAGCGACTTTCAGCCTACCCACTTTTTCCCCTTCTCCTCCTCCCATTTATTTGGTGCCCTTGTTTGAACAGGACCAGTCAAATATGGTGTTGTAATTTAACAAGAAAAAACCTATGTGGGAGCTGGCTACAACTGACACCCATGGTGCCAGTTAGCACTGCACACATATGCATAGTTTTGCCATTTTATTCTTAAAACAATTTCTTTCTTTGTTTGCTTTGAGTGCAGTGATTGTAACACACTGTAAGAGGTCCAGGTGCTGAGCAGTGCCTCAGTCCCTGGCAGACACACATGGCCTAGGATGTGAGCAAAGCTTTAGTCCTTTACCTCTGGGGTTGTCAGCACAGAAAAGTCACGAACCAACCCCAACTCTGTCCCACCCAGCCATCAATCCATCTCCTGCCATGATAACCAGATTCACACCTGTGTTTCAGGCTACCTGTCCAAAAGGAGTTTACCACCAGACTAATTTCAATCTGGCAGGCTCTCTAGGGAGGGAAGATGAAACAGACTAGTCCTTGAGTTTATCCAAAGAGGAACTCCAACATTTTTAGAATGAGTGTTGCACTAGAAAAAATTATGCCCACTTCACTGTCTTGCTATTTTTAAACACTATTTTAAAAGAAATACCAATCTGCCATATTTATGATATTCAATTTCCGTCTCTGGTGGGGCAAGATAACCACAAAGTGTTTCTGGAGGAAAAAGCAAGCCACCGTAGCGTTCTACTCCCCTGTGCCCATAGATTGTTCAGAAAATCTGAGAAGGGGAGGTTATCATAACCCAGCTCCCTGCGAACATGTGACACCTTGTCATTCCTATGGAGTCAGTTGTTTCTCAGCACTCTCAGGGTGGCACACCAGGTTGTGCATCCCTGGTGAACACCCTGGGCACAGGACTGAAAAGGGAAGGAAAAAAACCTCTGAGTAATTAATAAATTTGTTACCAGCTGGTCTGGCCCTGCCCTGCCTTTGGATACTCCCTCTGGTTCTTCCTAAGGCACTCATTCAAGCTGGGCTTGAATGTTTCAAAAAACAGCTCTTTAAATCCAGGGCTTAATAGCAGTGACTCCAACCTCAACAATTGTGAGCACTTTTTGCTTTTCTGGACCTAGAAGCTTTTTAAATGTTCCTAGAAAAGGGCCAAGATTTAACTGGCACCAGAAGGACCTGTGAGGTAGGTATCCCACTGAATCCAGAGAGCTAAGAGATGGAAGAGAGAAGGCAGGGAGCAGGAGGACATCCTCCTGTTCTCCCTGCTTAATGGGGCTGTCCTGTCTTATTCTGACAACAGCAGTTTTCTGACTGCATGAGTTGATCTCCATCTTGGATTTAGACAAGCCTGAAAGGTTACTGTAGTATGTAAGTTTTCTTGGAGAGCTCCTAGGTAATTTGCCGACCAAAAGTTACTGAAAATGGAGGGCTTCTTTGCAGGGCAATGGATAAGAATATACCTTTTGATGGAGTAAGGGAGAGGCAGGTTTCCAGCATCCTAAGCCTGACTCCAGTACCTGGTTAAAGGTTATTTCAGAATCCTTCCTCAGGTGGCTTCTAGACGAGCAGATGACACTTGTTACTTGACTTCCTTATAGCCTTGTGTCACACATGGACTCCAATCAGTGTGAATAGGAAGGACAGAATAGGAAGAGACAGACGATCTTTCAAGGAGCAAAAGTGGAAAAGCTGATCACTGCTAGCACTTCCAATACATTAGGCAACTATTTGTAACTTATATGCACACTAATACCCACATGCCAAAGTGCACTGAGAACCCAGTCCAAGAAAGTCACTGGGAGATGGATTCTAACTGGTGGTGATGACGGTGGTGCCCATGCAATATCTTTTTCTTTATGCAATCCAGTTTCAAGAGGAAATACTCCTGATATTTCAGTCTAAACTCTTTTTATGTTATCTTTGCAGTTATATGCACTGTTTGTATCAACTACAACACTGCTTTGAGAGGTAGACTTGGCTTTTTAACAATTTTGCAACTAATTGTTCAGTTAGCACAGGTTTCTTCTGCTATTTTACTCAGGTATGGTGAGGCAGCACAAGAGAGGCTGCTGCTGTCAAGGGGTTCATGGTCACTGACTGCTGTGGGGCCAACAGATTTCACAGGATGGTTTAAAGATCATCTAGTACCAACCCCCTTGCCATGGGCAGGGACACCTTTCACTAGACCAGGTTGCTCAGTGTGCCATCCAGCCTTGCCTTGGTATCTCTGTATCACACTGAGATCCTGAGTCCTACTTCTTGTGGGTCCATTCTCTGTTTACCACCTCCAAGTGCTAACAAGCCAAGGCATCTTGGTCTATACAACAGTGAATATTTTTTTTGCTTTTGCTAGAGTTAGAACATTTAGTACTTTCTTTGCATCTGTCCCATAGGGACTCACTTACATAGAACCTCTTTTCCTAAAAGCACACAAACCAAGGAAGTTCCCATGTCTTCTGCTTACCAAACTATGAGTAATAGTGGGCCCTGATCATAACCTAGAGGCTGTTCCCAGTGAGGAGGAGAGGTTTACATGCCAAGGAAATGAAGGGGACAGCAATTTTAGATTGTGCCCAGGATCTGCATCTAGAGGAAGCTGTCCATACATCTCCTAAATGCCTCAGTCCAAACCCATGGGAAACAAATGTTTGAGGTGTTGACCTGCTAGTATATTCACCAATAAGCGCTGGGGAAGACTTTTAGTCCAGGTTCACAAGATGTATTATGAGCACCACTGAGTAGTATCTGCATTCAAACAAGACCCTTATAAGCAGCGCAGGGCACAAGAAATAATGAGCTGGGGCAGGATAAGTGCAAGAAGAATGTCTTATGGATTTGAGACTGGTATTTGTCCCAGGAGTACCCCAAGTATGAGTTCACTTGCTGTACCAGAAGTGCCTTAAAGGACTGTAAGAGGAATGTGAGAACACTGTGGCACAGGGTTCTCTTTCTAGAGTGCTCCTCAGAAGCAACTGAAGACACTGTGTATAATGCCATGATGCCTGCAAGACTCTGCTCCATAGAAGAAGATGTGGCAGTTCTACCACCTAATAAAACCCTCGTTCTTTAGGGACCCAGGTTGCCAGTAATGGACTCTCTCATGTACCCCTGCTAAAACCACCATTCACCTCCTTAAATATCCCAGTCACACAGTCTTACCTAGACACATCTTCAGCTGCCTTGTTCACAGTCTTGCCCTAATCTTAACCATACACATCAAACGGCACTTAATTGTATCATCTAGGTCAGACAAGATAACAGACAACGCTGGGCGTGACACACATAGAAAGTGCCACAGCTTCTCAGTACCCATATAAAAACAGATCAAATAAAAGAGGTGGCAAAATGGAATTCTACCTGTGAAATGACCTATGAATTACTGGCAAGTTATTCTTCCTCCCAAAATTTTACGACCCAGAAATCCAAGAAATAAGCCAGGGATAAGAAGAGATGTATGTTGGATTTCTTCGATACTTCCAGATAGGAGGGGGTTAAAACCTGCCGAGTCAGGAAACCTTTACTATTGATAGACCAACTTTCATTAGCTGCATCTGCTATTGGTGCTGTGCCTTCAAAATGACATGCTTTTTTAGTAGGAGTCTACCTTGAAAGAGGCTCAAATCTTCAATGCAAAGTGGGGCATTCTAGAATGTTTTTGAAATCACAACAGCTTATTAAGGACTGCTTAAATAGACAGTAGTAATTGTGGATGAGAAGCAAAGAGAATCTTGACAGTCACATTTAGCTTTGGTTCTTCATCATCACTTTGAAATATGCCACTGTTGAATACTTTGAGAACAATTTCTGAATGTAATTTAAAACAATAAAAAAAGCTACAACTGACCACTCACTCATTTATTCCCTTTAATTAAACAGTTTACATTGTGATTTCATCCATTTTCTGTAGGTTAAAACAATTTCAGGTCCCTCTTTGAGAGCTGGTGTTGTTACCTATGCTGAAGGAGACAACATAAATCAAAGGCACTGAAAGGCTCAAGCAGAGAGTACAGAACAAGTACACACATGTCCATTCACTGTTTTCAAGACAGCTCTTTAAAATGGGTATGATAAAACAAAAAACACAATACATGTTCTTATGAAATATTTTGGCTAAATCTTCAGGTAATATATATGTGTACTTTGCTAAAATAAATTTTTTTGGCATTCACCAACTGTTTTGATTTGCCAAGTGATATTTCTTGGGCAAACTGCATTAACACATCATACTTTAATTGTAATATTTCTTCCTTCCTAACCACCTCCTCCCACACTAACCACGCACAGATCGCAAAGTCACTGCAAACAAAGGAGAAAGGCACATTGCTAGTGGGGATCTTCAAAGACAGAGATGTGTTTGGAAATATTTTAGGATAACTCCAGACGGCAGCAAAATCAATGTCAGAAATAACTCAAATCTTCAAAGTGGAAATGCTCTATTTTCATCTGAGCTTCAAATTTGCAAACTAATCTTTTGATTCAAAAAAAAGCATGTAAGTTAGGCACACCTAAACTGCGGCTAAGCAGGCACACGCTTGCAGGATTAGGCCCACAAAGTCCACATTTACAATAACTCATCCCTGTCTTAAACAATTTGTTTGATCTAGTTGTTGTGTTATTAAATCAGTTTTAAGATCAGACTTTCTCTTCAATATAGTTTACTGCCATGCAATAAATGCAGCTTCTTGGTAGTAAAGATACATTTCATAAAGTTTTTTTAAGTGCATGGATTTAACTATGTTGCTGGACTAAACAAATTAACTAAAAGCTGTCATGCATGGTTGGCAAAAGATAAAAGTTCACAGAAGTCATCATGTTTAAGTTTGTTTTCACACTTAGAGGAATTAGTCGGCTTTACGCTCTGTGTGAAAGGAACATAATATCCTTACATAAAATAAGCATTTATTCAAAGAAGAGATTAAAATAACCAAAACAAACCACCTCTTTCAGATGGAAAGAAAGGTCTTTCAATAAATTTAGTAACACACCTAAGCCTTTCATCAGAATTGTTGCAATAGGACACACACATTTATTAATCCAAAGCAAAGACAAAATAACCCTTAGTACCTTGCAATAGATTTCCAAGATTTAAGACCCGAAACTTATTCCTCAGGTAAAATCTGCAGAGATTTAATTTTACTCCCTGGCACAGTGGCTCGAATGAACTGGCTGTCAGTTTTCAGGGTGACCCTCTGCTTGCCTTTAAAACCCGGAGGAAGGCTTCCAATCCTCTTAAAAATTTTTTAAAAAAGGAAAAGAAAGAAATGGAGTAAAATTTCAGGGACAGTTTGCCTGAAATCAACTCACCAACCACATTTTCTCAGGACAAATAATCGAAAATGAAGAGACTAGAGTGAAGAAAGGAGAGTGGAGAGAGGAGAGAGGGGAGAAGAGAGGAGAAGAGAGAGGAGAAAAGGCAGGTGAGAGGAGAATTGAGTAAAAGAGAAAAAAGAAAAGTTCAACAAATGCCTTTTTGTACTTGTACATGCACCATCGTAATAATGAGTGACCACTAAAAGACACATAGTTCACTCAAATCGTAATTGATTATAATTGTGGAAAAACACGCTAAAAAGCACACCACCAAAACCAAAGAAAACTTCAAGACCTTGAAATGCAATGAAATAATTTCAATACTGGGGAATATCTGCAAAGACTACTGCTGCTATCATCCTCCCCCCCACTCCCTAAAACTGCATTTTTGAAAGCAGGAAAAACAAAAGTATATGCATTGACAGAAACCCGCCCCTAACCCTTTTTCAGTAGCTCACTAGAGCAGGAACGGGATTTTTCATTATTTTTCCTGGATAAAATATGCATTTATCCCACACTCAGGAGTCTCATCTGAGGCACAAAAATTGTCAAGCAGTTCAAATGCCTCCACTCACCAGACTGCCCCACCAGAGCCTCTCATTACCCCAGAACTGAAGCAGATGATGTGACCCAGAACAGTACAAGCTGGCTTTTGGGCACACCCCAGGCACCAGCAAACACAGACTAGGAACAACTCTCATGCCTGACAGAAGCTGAGGTAAATCCTGATTCATGCACTAGGCTCTGAGATGAGAACATGGGTAGTGTCCCTGGCAGCCAGGAGAGAGGAGCCTGCTTCCCACTACTGCTGTCTTACACCACACCATCTCCTCAACATTGGTAGTGCTGCTCTTAGGAAACACCCCTTCCCTGGCGGTTGTTTCTGAAAATCCCTTTATTTGGTATATTGCCCTTGATCAAATCTTTATTGGTATTTTCCTGTACAGCAAGACAGGAAGAGAAAGTAATTGCTGCTTCCTTTACACAGCTTGAAAACAAAAATCTCCTGTGAGCTTCCACAATTTTTATCTTAGTAGTTTTCCAGTTTTCTTTACCCTTAATTCTCACCAAAGAAAAGACACATACATTACTTTTGAATGAATGCAGGATATAATCCTACATGAAAAACAGCATATCGGTCAGTTCATGTGGTTTTTTTTCAGTGCTCACCTATGACAGGAGAAATGATGTGTGCAGAAAAAGTAGCAACAGTAATTCAGCAAAATGGGTGTTCTGGTTCAGTGACAAAATTAAGTCCCTTGGTCTTGCCTAAATACAACAGAAGATCAGAACTTCCCAGACGTGAGTATCAATGGGAGTCTGGGTGCACAATAAGCTTAAATCTGAATCCCAGTTAAGCATGGATCCTATCGTGGGTTTGGATTTATTTGGAGGGAGGGGTAGAAGGGAATATGTGGCTTCATCTCCCCATGCCACATAGTTAGATGAGAATAATTTAAGTATCAGACACATTTATTCTTAAAAATAAGGACATAATAACAGTGCTCACACTTTCCTGAGTTCCACCAGTTTGTGATAACTACATCACAGACATTATATTCCAAACTGAAAAAAAAAAATCTAACTTTTTAACTAATGTTATCCAATAATACAATCACTCACTAATGGTACTGTAAGCTTGCAAGCAGTCTACAGTCAGATCTATACTGGGGCAAAAGACCTTTTCAAGCTGACAAGCAACAGCTGCAGAAAGACAGCAACATTCCCAGAAGTACTTAGTCTTTGGAGAACTGAATCCTAACAAGAAATTATGTGCTTCGCAATCATGTAGCTACCCAGAAATACTGGTATTCTGATGGAGGTTAATATATAATGTCAAAATAGCTGTTTTTCTAAGCATAGTTTTGACCAGGTCAGGAGACAATTGGATCTTTACATTTAAACTTGTTTAGAGTAACTCTCCTCAGGAAATGCACTGAACAGAAACGGAATATGTTTCTCCATGAACAGATAGTTACTGTTGCCTTTCAGTTGTTAGCTATGCAGTTTGTAGTACCCTGTTTTAGTTTGAAAAGTTATTTTTGAAATCAGCGTGGAAGACGCACACATTTGCACTAATGCTCTGCATTCTACTGCATCTTTAAATGGACTGCTTATTTGGAATCTTACCTAGTCAAATTATTTACATAGTAAAGCTAATATATCGCTACTAAAACAGTCAGCTCTGTAAATTGTCAAGGGATTAAAGAGAAGTGGGACACCTAATGTCCGGGAAATTCCAAAGAAATATTTCAGCTTTATTCTCCAAAGATTTTACCCACAGCCACAGTCAAGCTGCAGCTTAATTCAACTCCAGAGAGAGAGGTCTCTATTTACAGCGTGGCACCAACTGCAAAAATGGGCAAACTGATAGCAGTCATTTAGACAGGGCAAGTCTCAGATGGGATAAACTTTTACATCTTCAAGACTCCTTTCATGATTTCTTGATTAAAATGGGTTGTTAAGATGATACTCACATAACATCTTAAATTCCTTCTTTTAGTATTGGTTGGTGCCTGCTTTTCCTTTCAAAAATACGCAGTTATGTCTGCTGAATGTATTCTTCTGAACACTTGCAATTGATCTTTCTGCAGATAATCTTTTCAGAAAAAAAACCCAAACCATTGCTAAACTAAGTGAAGCTTTTTGAAAACAAAGTGCATATAATGATTCAGAATATTTTAAAAAGCAGGTACAGTTACCATCAAAACTTGAATATTTAAGCACCCTCTACATAAAAATATATTAAGTAACATCTATATCACAGGCTGATTCCACAGTCCAGGGTTAAGTCACACAAGAGGGATTGACTGGGAACTAAACACATGTTATGGGGCAAAGTGCAGGTCATACTATTTGTCACTTTGACTGACAAAAAGGTTTGCCATACATTTAACAGACTTTTTATCTTTTCAAAAAACAGACACTACTGAAGAGGAGAGCAAACTCTTGTTAAGATTCCACCATCACCTTTCAGAGTCATGTTTCCCTTAATGTGTACATCTACTATGCTGACTCCTTCCATTTGTCAGATTATTTTTAAAAAAAATTATCAGTCTTCCTGATGTTTCAGTCAGAACACTAACATAATCAAAGCAGTTAAAAAAGTTTTCCTTTATGTTTTGCACCCTGACAATTTGCTAACATCTGCATAAACTACCTCATTTTATGAGGACACATGTACTATCATGAGAAATTGGAAAAATTACTTGCCTAGAAGGAAAGTAGATCTTGTGGATATGGTTTTGCATGACTGGAGCTTTATAGTGCAGCTTTTCCAAAGCATTTGAGTATTACAAGTGCCAGTCTCTAAGTGACAGACCCTAGAAACAGTTAGTCATAAATCTGCTTGATTACACCAGGTACTATTCCCCTGCAAAAGAAGAGTCCTGTGGCATTCTCTGACCTGCACACACCAGCAAACTCTAATGTACACAGAGAGATGTTTTCAGACAATATTTGACATAAGATAGAAAAGAAAACAATGAATAAAAAGAAGTGACAACTTAAGACCCAGTAAGAACTAGATCATTTAGTTATTAGTGAAGCAAAAACCTTGTCCAGATTAAAGACCTGAACCATCCATCACATCCAGCCTGGCACCCATTAAGGGAATAGTACATGTAAGGACAGGTACTTGCTTCTTGTATGGAGCTATGTTGATATCAATTGCTATCTCTTGCCCAAATAGTAGGGTAGTGATATGCAATTATTAGGAAAGTCAACCAGCTCAAACCTGAACAGATGGAAAACCACCTTGTTCCTGAATATTGTCAGAATACTTCTGAAGGAGGATTGATTAATGTTTTTGCAAAAAGAAAATCTCATGAGAAATGTATAGCCAATCCAAAGCCAAGTGTAGTCCAGAGACAAGTAAAGAGGGCTGAGTACCTCCTCATATGTGAATGAAGCGGAACAATTCCAATATAAGAGAATGGGAGGAAACTATACCAAGCAGTCCATGTATTTGCTCCTTGATATCTGCACCTCGAAATCTATTCTCCTTTTGAAAAGCACCTTATGAGAAGGGAGACGAGTTATGGAATCAGCTCTCTGTGCTCATGCAGAGCAGGAAAAGCAATGTAGAACTCAAAACTCAGAAAGTATACTGGGCGGGAGATGTGAAGGGGATGCTACAAAGATACTTCATGCCCTGTTTTATTCCAAGCCTGCACCAAACCGCCAATTTGTGCATTCTGAATTTACCTAGAAAACCACAGCTGGCTACAGGTCTGTCTTTTAGAACTTGAGCTGCTTCTACACTAGAGCACCTTCCTGAGCCGTTCGTTGTTTCTTTATCCTCTCAGACTTCTCAAGATGAACTTTCGGGACCGGGGGAGGGGAGGGCGAAGTCTGCAGAAAGCCATCCACCTTGT
>NW_008663160.1:0-274 GCF_000695815.1 Acanthisitta chloris | reverse complement strand
CCTGAGACGGACACCTCCTGTCAGTCTCGCCTCCCACAGCCCACGCAGGGGCAGCTGAGGGAGCGACACGGCACAGCGGAGCGGAGCAGATCTCGAACCCAGTCTCTCTCCTCGGCTGTTTTTTTTTTTTCGCATTTTTTCGCATTTTTTTTTTTTAAGGGTATCCTCCCCGCGGATGAGCGGCTCTTTCCACGCGCGCTGCCAAGGTCCATCCTTCCCCCGCTGGCCGCGCTCACGGCACTGGGCGTGTAGCCGGGGCTCTATGTAACCCCCG
>NW_008663159.1:56953-70415 GCF_000695815.1 Acanthisitta chloris | reverse complement strand
TTCCTACCAGCTAGCTGGACCACTGAGGGAAGCACATTTGCTGCCATTCCTTATCCAAACTCAGTGGCAGAAGACAGATTATGTTTCTTGCACCATAGCAGTCCTTTCAAACAAACTCTTGCAGAAGGAGAACGTGACAGTACATTACACGAAATTACTTTCAAAGTAGAAATATCAAGATGACAAAGCAAAGTGCACAGGTCAATGTAATAATAGCTTTGATGCTGTTGGATCACCTGACATCAACCATTGCAATAACGTACTGGTGCATCACCACTTCTCTTAGTGCTCGGCCTAAAAGATATCCTCTGTAAGACAGTTGCACAAAAATAGATCACTTAATTGCATTTTAATGTGTCTAAAATTATAAAGAGCTGAGTTGCAGAAAGGAGCTTCAGTTCCATTTCTCTGTATTGGAGGTGATCAGATTTCTGTGTCTCTGCAGGTTTGCTGTGCTGCTCACTTGTGACCCTTACCAACTTGACACACCCTAACCCAATCAGCTGTAGTGTTTCCATGTTTGAAGCTTCATGAAAGTTTTGGATTTCCAGCTGTGTTTGATTAATCAGACACTTACACAAGAAGGCAGCTGGAGAGTTGAGAGAAGCCTGAGGGCATTTGGGACTGAGCTGTGACATGACAGATTTTGGTTGCTTACGCACAACTGCAGCATCTTGATGTGGGTCTTGGTTTGATATAGCATGGAGAGCAGACTTCTCCTGGGGCTGCAGCATGGAAGTAAAAGAAGAGGCAGTTTCCATGCTGAGTTAGTGCAGAGTTAATATCCTTGCACACAGCTGGAGAAAGCAGGTTTAATGAGTTCTCTCAAAAACTCAGTTTCCATGTAGAAAAACAACAGAAAAATTTCAGCCAGCCTTGAAGAGAAAATGCATCTTTAATAGTCCTACCTTCTACTCCCTCTGTCCTCCCACAGAGCACATTGGGAAAGCAATAGGCATTTGTACCTATGACACATCTCAGTACAGGGAGCCCTGTTTGGCCTTGAGTGGGCCCATTTTGGAGCTCTGAAGTGTCCTGTGATCTGATGACCGTATTAAACACAAGTGGGGACACACCAACTCCTGGTCTTGCTCTAGTCACACAGTAAGTCCTGTCTGGTGAACACAGAATCCTAGAACAGCCCAGCTTGGAAGGCACCTTGAAAGGTCATCTGGTCCAGCCAGGGAGCCTACATGATCTAGCAGCCTGCCTAATCACATCTTGATAACCCCTGAGTGATGGGGACTCCACCACATCCCTGCAGAGTTTGTTACAGTGAATGATCATTCTCACTGTAAAGCATGTCTTTGCTATATCAAGACGAATCCTTTTCTGGTGAAACTTGTGCCTGCTGACCCTTGTCCTTTCCATGTGGCTTCTCTCTTTGTAGCTTCCCTTGAAGTATTCAAATACTGATAAGTCTCCCACTGAGCCTTCTTTTCTACAGGAAGAAAAGACCTAACTCCTTCTGTCTTCCCTCACAGGTCAGATTCTTCAGCCTTCTGATCATCTTTGTGGCCCTTCTTTGGACCCTATCCAGTCTGTGCATGCCTTTTTAGAATTGTGGGAACCAAAACAGAACACAGTAAATGATCTCTAAGCACATAATCATCTTTAACTATTGTCCTTACTTTTATTATCCCCCTCTGACATCATCCATATCCAGATTTTCATACACAGACTACACAAGAACTTCAAATGGAGGTGAGGATTTGAAAAGAGGTTCACTTAAAGCAGTTGGGCAAGTTTGCAGAATGTGGGAAATACTCAGTCCATAATCCCTCTGGAAGTTTTCATGAGCTATTATTGTTCTTAGCATCACAGTGAAGCACCCACAGAAGTGCCATGATGACCATGTGGAAAATGGTGTTTGGTTGGAAAATGAGTCTGGTTCTCATGGGTGGAAAATGGATTTGGCTTTCAAGGCTACCACCAAAGTTTCAAATTTTGTGCCTGCAGGGACCTGTTTTCATGGTATTTGTCTCTCTCCTCCTGATTCAACAGCAGAAATGTTAAGGGTCACATATGAGTATTCACCGATTTACAACTGACTGAGGATTAGATTCATTCTTTGAAATTCCCTTCTTTCACAGCAAGCGGCACATAAAAGCTGTCTTGCTTTGATACACCAGAAAAGGAGAAGGAGAACAAAGAAATGTGGAAATCGTGAAATTTGATCCTTTTTGATGTGAAAATATTGCTGCTGTTCACAGTTGTTTTACCCTTCATGGTCTTGGAGCATATTAAAAAAAATTACGTAACTTTTAAATTACAGAATATTTGTAGGAAACAGTGTTTTCCTCTGCTGACTGGCTCCTAATGCCACAGTGACAGTGTAGGACAAAAACTAGGCATTTTTCCTACCTCTTGAATTCTGCTTTTTGGGTTTTTAGAGGGCTGCAGCCACATGTGTTAGTTGATGAACACTTATTTCTCTTTGAGTATCACTCTTGTCTGGAGAGGGTAGATCTCATGGTTTGAGAGGTCAAAAATCTGTGGATTCTTATGGTGTTGATCCTGCTTTCCATGTGGTGTTATTTAGGAATTTTTATTTCTTATGTGTTTATAATAATTTCACTTTTCTTTCTGTTTTTAGAAGTCTTTCCTCCACAATAGTGTGACAAATTGAAAACACAGCCAGAACAAAATGTACAGGCTCAAGCAGCAGAAAGCAAGAAAAAAGAAGTTAAAATATTTATTTGAATTCTTAAAAGGATTATATCAGTGGCTGATTTCTTTTGCCTGAACAAACATTTTTTTCAATGCAGTCATTAACTTCCACATCACCTGGGAGTGTTTTTGGCAACATGCATTTCTAAGAAACATGAATTATACAGGGGTTTCATTGAATTTGCTCTCAATTTGCTGATCAGTTAACATGAAAATCATATGTGAGTAGCAAGCTAGTAGTGTTCAGTTGATTACTACACATAATCCTACATTATGTTGATCGTGTACCTAAGGAAATGTTAGGAAGTGGGTATAATGTATGGACAACTTGATTAAAAAAAAATAAAGCAATCTCTTATGGTTCAGAATTATAATTTAAGCACCTAGTTTGGGGTACTAAAATGGTAAATAAAAGCAAATGAGAAACATACCAAGTCTCCAACCTGCTTCTTAGTGAGCAGTCAGTCAAAAAACATATTAAAGGCTGCTGATGAGATGCAATATTCAGAAGAAAAACTGGCTTGCAAAAATTATGTCAGTTTTGTACTTTTGTCAAAATTAATCACAAATGTTACTGTAGTCAGGAAGGAGGGAGAGCATCAGCATTAATTTCACGAGGATACAACTGGTCTTGACAGTTCACTTCAGTCTCTGGGAGTCAGTAAATCTATTTAGTTTTTCCAGCATATATCCCAGCTGAATTCTGTAATAACTGCTTCAAAGCATCAGGTACTTCTCAAGGATCTTATGAATTTGTTTTCACAAGACTCTATCAAGGAAAGAACTATCCTTACTGCCATTTTACATGTGAGTGGCTATGGCATAGGCAGGTGAAGGACTCAGCCACAAAACCAAGTCACTCTTTCAGCAGACCCATGGTCCTCTTTGTTGCTTTGGGAGACTGTGGCAGGTGTGATTCAGTATGATTTTGTTTGATTCTGACTTAGATGCTAACCCAACTTGAACTCTTTCACCAGAGTAACTATCTCACAAAGATAGTTCATTACACATAATGAGACTAAGGCAAAATTGTTCAGCAGCCAATTAATGCTGAGAAAATTCTTCAGTGAAATTCAGCAACTGGACAGAAACTGGAGATGGAAATGGTACTTCTAGTGCACCAGGTTACCAGTGGCTAAGAGCCAGTGCCAGTCCATGCAGGGTGTCAGGGTTCACTCGTGACAGTAGGGCTCTTTTGGGTCTGCCTGGTAGGTGACGGATGGAACAACACCAAACATTTTTTCATGCCCTTTTCTGCACCTTTTGGTAGTACTGCTGGATGTGAAAGCCCAGGGGTAACATCCAAGCCTTGCAGGAGTTTCACTGTTCTTGGGGGCCTTCCAACCATTGGTGAAAGTTGCATGCCTCAGACCCTTGAAGATGTGGGTCCTGACTTTTTGGCAGCCACAATCTATAGCTTCAGTTGAATTCAATTCAAAAGGCACATCTAATTATATCCCATTCTTCTGTGTCTCTTTCGTCATCCGTGCAAGACACATACACACCTTGTACTGCCTTTTTTTGGCTATGAATTCCTGTGTCTATGTCAAACAGAATGATTCTGCCACTGGAGAGATGGAAGGATGAATCAAACCTGGCCTATGTGGCCTCTGTGCTGTCCCTCAGCTGCTCATCCATCCTCCCTTCTCATCATGCTCAGAAGGCCATATGAGAAATATGATTAAGGAAACCAGGATATGTTTCAAAGGCTTATTGAGTGATTGATGGAACTGCTTTGCCTAAACAATCCATTCAGAAGAGTGGGTTGTTTTCTGAGTCATGATGTCTGCTGAGATGTATAAAGAACTTCAAACTGTAAATTACTGTAGAATCGGTCAACCTGATAATTGAAGTTCCCATGAGACAGACAGCTAAGAGAAAATTGAAAAAAAGGAGCAGCATGTCCTCAACATATGTTTGAAAGGAAGATGTGAATGGCTTTTATATTAAGAGCAATCAGAAATTTCCATCTCTCCATTTCATGTCTGATCCGTGGGATTGCTTCGGCTCTTGACAATTTTATTGTTTTAGCATTTGTGTGAGTACATTCAGCCCAAGAAATACACAAAATTGGTCCAAACAGGAGACAACACACAGTGTGGCCCTGTCTTTCTACCATTTAGGCCTTTATGTAGGAGAAAAGGCCTTTTTCCAGCCTGTCAGCATGGTATTGTAATTCATTGTCTGAATAAATATATCCTCTGCTGGATATTCAACACTTCTAAGAAGGAGCTGAGGAAAACAATTTTAGCATGATTAAGGATTCTGAGATGTTATTGAACATCCACTTCCACTGTTACTGCTCTGTAACTTGCCAGGCAGACTGTACAGAAAGTCTTAAAGGTTGTTGACTAACTCAAAGTTTTTTGAAGATCCATGGTGAAACTCCATGAAATGGAACTAACTTTTTCCATGCCAAAAAAGTGACTGTAAACCCCAGCAAAATGGATGCAACACCATCCGTTATTCAAAATTCAGTGTGTGTAATTCATCCATGTAAAACCATGCTCAGTGCGTCTGCCCATGGAACCTCCTGCTCCAGCACTGCACCCCTGGTCTGAAGCATAGGCATAATTTTGAACTCTGAAAAACATTTCTTTGTATCTGATTCTGAAATGTAGCTTTTAGAAACACTACAAGAATTAACGATGAAGGTTCATGGGACATTTTTATCTGTTTCAGTAAAGGGTTTTGGGAACCTGAATGCCTGTAAGTGTCTCACTCTTGCTAGCGCAGGAACTTGGTGTACCCATCACAGACCATTAATTTAATAAGTTTCTCCAGAACAGAGCCCAATGCATTTTGTTTGAATAACATCATTAAAATCATCACTCCATATGCCATTTCATAGCAGCTATAAAACATAGTGATAAAGTTTAAAGATTGATAATTTAGTACTTGATAGAGATTCATATTTCTTGGGAAATGTAAATCATCAATTCCTAGGATGTTAAAACTGTAATCCTTGTTCTTGTTGGGTTTTGGGTTGCTATAAACCTTTCATTTGCTGATAGTGTGCAACTGGATGTTGCCATGATCTATGTAATATAGGTAAATGTAGAAAGAAGGTAACCTAGTGTTAGCATATTTAAGTTCCTTTATCTTTTGTTTCCACTGATATTTTTTATCCCTTATGAATGGTACCTAATAGCCCACAACAACACTCATCCTGTTGATCTGAGTCCTGAACAGACAAATAATAACAAAGTTGCTGAAGACATTAGAAGAAGTCAAAGGGGAATTGTGTATCTAAAGTAACTGCAAAATTTTCTGTTTGTTTTCAGTTATTATTCAGAAAGATTTCTGAAATGATTGACTATTTCTACTTCAATCTTCTGGTGGCTATTTTCACATACCCCTAGTTCCTGACTTGGATGGTCATGTCTAAGCGTCTGAGCAACTTCCTTGTGCTTGAAGGAAAACTTAAAAAATAAATGTCATGACTCAAATGCCAGACAGAATGCAAATGAAAAGAATTTTTTATAGGTATGATAGCTTTAAAGACACAGTTTGTGTGTCTGGTTCCTGTGTTTTTAACTTATGGGGTTCATATTCAGAAGGATGCTCTCGAAGAGTTAATATGGCAATGGTTCAGATGAGAGCTCTTTATCCAGAGACCAGTGTGTCCAGAGCTCATCAGTTCTGATAAATTTCTCATTCCATGGCGAATTCATCTTGCTGCCTAGAAAAAACCTAAATGGCAGAGTGCAGCTGCACAGCTCTGCTGATAGTGTCCAATCCTCTCCCCACGAGACGTGTTGCGTTCCCAGCCTCGGGGCAGCTCTGGGGCTGCAGTCCTGTCTGTGAGCCCATGTCCTGCTGCATCCCACCTGAGGAGGAATCATAGACAGGCAGATAGCAGAAATGTACCAGGGCCTGAGGAGACACTTGCTCTATTTTTTTAACTACGTTTTTGGCAAAGGAAGAGCTTTGTGTCAGCTTGCAGCTTGGTTTGTTTCCACAGTGAAATCTAACCCACTTCAAAGTGATGAAACAAGCTGTTTGTCCAAAGGCTGTATGGGATTTTTTGTATAAATGGTAGCTCCTCAGTGAAATAAGGCAGGAGCACCAGCAATAACAGGGACTGCAAAGCCCCACCCAAGTGGTGACAGCAAAGAGGTGATTTGCTCCTGGCACTGGCACAGCACATGTGAGCTCAGGGCAATCCTCCCTGGGCCTGCAGAAGGACAAAGGTTTGTGGAAGGGCTTTTGTTGGGCAGCCTGGGGCAACACAACCAATAGAGACCTGTAGTCCAGGCGACAAGATGGAAACTCATCAAAATCGTGCCCCTTCCCACCACCCCCTCTACAGAGCACAGAGGAAAACACCTCAGCACCAGCTCTGATCTATCAAATTGCTGGCTAGTGCAGGCATTGCTAACGTGGGCCACGGAATGGCTGCAAATGTCTTTATTTTTAAAACCACATCAATTCTCTGCTGTATGTAAGACTGAATAATGATGTTGTATAACATCTTAGTACCTTCTTTTCCCATATGTAAACCTGAAATAGTAGCACTAAATCTAACAGATGTTGTGAGGCTAAATGAACTTCTGGCTCTCATCAAAGGATACGATTTAGGGCCACTGCCTTTGATAATGCTATGCTCATAATTACCCCTGGATTTATCCCACTGTTTTATCTGATCTCTTTGCATTGTAGGCGTTAGATATAACATAAATTGGAAACATTTTCAGGCTGAAGAGTGAAGCCATTATCAATTTTGCCAACCATTTCATAACCAAGAAAGTGATAAACCCTCAAAAGAGTATTTAAAAAAAAAATCAACAAAAGCCAATGGAAATATTTTAATTTGCCATCTGGTTTTTATTTTTTTAATGCATAAATAGTAAATCCCACAAAGACTGTTAAATAATTTGTTATGACAGTCTGAAAGGAAGGAGCTTAGGCTTCCTCCTTGGGACTCTTGGATGAAACCTAACAGCATGTCTTTGAGTAAAACAAGCCTTCCAAAAGCACATCTTGTTCTGTTAAGATTTCCAGAGAGGCAGAATCATCTCAGATCCACACTAAAGTTTAGAAGCAGCTTAAAGAAAAAATTAGATCTTTTTTCATTGCCAAATATGACCCAACTCAGCATCAGGGACTTTCAGAAGAATACCTTGTGAAGCCACAAGAGTTGGCAGCTACAGGAATCTTAATTGACTGATGTTCACTTCTGTGTTGCTTGTGAACCATTAAACAGATGTTTGCACCTGTAGGTTTGTGACCCTTCACACACATGCTCTCTCTGGGGAGCACACAACCCAGACAGTATGCTTGGAGTAATGCCAAGAACTCATCCTTCACCACTTTCTAGCCCTGTTTAAAAGCAGGATGGTTTTACTTTTTTCCCTGTTTTATGAAAATAACTCTGTCCTCAACATGGGATGTGTACGACAGTAAAAAAACGTTTCCAGGAACAAAAATTAGAGATATATCCTAACAGAAATGAAAATTACCATAAATTTTCTAACTTGCTCTGTGACATGCTGGTGCAGATGGAGAAAATTATGAGCCATGACCCTTCTGTCTCATTCTCACCTCTGGTATAGCTGCAGTGTAAGGGCAGTGAGACCATCTAGCTTGCAAACACGTGCTTTGCCACAGAAAGACTCCCCTTAAATCAAACATCCTGATTCAGAGGCAAGGTTTCTAATTCTCAACTCTGGTCTATTTTTTGAATGTTAACAAGACATCACTTCACTATTTACTGCAGCTGGTTGAAGACAGCTGTGTGAGCAGGACATCTTCTTGAGCTATAACATGGTGGAACCTGTTACAGCATTTGAGAAAGGAGGAGGGAAGACATACCTGCACATTTTCTCCCCCTGGACTGGCTGACTGCATGACTTTGATGCCAAATTCTGGGCATGGACCAGTAGGGCACATGACAGATATTAGGTCCCATGCAAACAGAATGAAGAGACAGCACCGTATGGAGAGTGCATTGTAAATACTGTCTCATTTTGGTCTTGATGGTCAGTGCTGCAGACTGCAAATATATCTGTGTGAGGAACTCACTTCAGCTACTACTGAAACCACATTTACTTCTTATTTTTGTATTTAGTGGTCTGGCTTAGACCACACACAGATTACAAAGTGTACTTCTTATTTTTGTATTTAGTGGTCTGTCTTAGACCACGCACAGATTACAAAGTGCGTTATGGCACACAGCTGTTGCTGCTGATTGATCTTTGGCTTACCAATGCCACAAAATTTCTCCCCAACCCCTCTCTGCTGATCTATAGTGTGCGAGAACAAGGTAAAGGCCTATTTTCACTTGAAACGAATTCTTGTCTTGTTGTTCAAGTAGATTTACAAGATCACTGTCCTGTGCTTCCTCTACATCTTGCAATGACAGAAATGGCACTTTTTTCAAAATATGTATATTTCTCTCTGGCCAAGCCATCTCCTGGGGCTCTGTGTGTCACTGCAAATGATCCAAACCTGTGCTAGAAATGGATTTTTAAATGGGTTTTTAATGTAAAGTCATATAATTGATAATATGATGATGAGGAAGAAAAAATGAAAAATTAATGTAAGCCTGTTTAGAAGTCTATGTTCTTTGCAGGCTTTGCCTAATTTTCTGAGTGCAGAGTAAATAATTTCGGTCTGTAGATACAGAAAAGCATTGCCACATGTTCAAATGATTGTTGCAGATGAAGGTTAGACATTTCAAACTAACTGTCTGGCTCAGATGATAACCAGACTGTGGAGATGGAACAAGTAATTTCTGATCTTCTGAACTGTCCAAGTTACTGCACTATTAGTTAATGTCCCAAAGAGGAGGTAGTAAGTAAAAATCCAGTGGAAGACAATACAGACCTATTTTAAGCACCAGATAAAAAAGATTGTCACATTACTTTCTGACTGATAGGGGATAGTTATTAATATCAAAGTTTACTAAGGTTTGTCAAAGTTGCTTTTTATGCCCACAGAACATTTTTGCATCTCAATCTTATTGTTAGTCAATGAAGAGAGTCTTGTATGGAGTGAGTCATTCTGCTTATTTAAACACCATTGTAAAAAGAGACAAACTGAATATTAACTTCCTAGTCTACTCTGCAGACTGCTGTGGGTGTCTAGATGATGCAGTCCAGGCAGAGACATTAAGAACATAGAAGCCAATATTTAGTCAGGTGAATCCTGTCTGTGCTATCCAGCTAAATCTCTTTAACATGCTATATATCTGGACCTTGAGTTGCCTAACATCATCTTGCATCAGCTGATCTGCAAAAATAACAAAAGACTGGGTGATTTTTCAAATACCTGTCCAAACATCTGAGAGTTGAACACACATGTGCACCAGAAATCCCCCACACTCAAAATGCTAGAGTTAAGCCTGTAAAACTATTACCACAAATTCATGCTAATTTTCATCAGTACTGTTTATTAGCTTCGAAAGCACTTAGAAGATAAGAGTCATTTAGTAGTAATCATGCTCTGAAACTGAGTTAAATTACTTGAGGACTTTCAGAGCTTTTCTAAAAGTTGGACTTTTCTACCAGATTATGCACAATAGTTTTCCTTCCAGAAACATGTGCACAACATAGCCCTGACTTAGTTGCACAGCCAATGCAGTCACATGCATAGGCCACATACTTTCTTGTGCAAGTGAGCTCTGATCTTGCAACCACTGAATGTGGATAAAAGGGCCTATTAACTCTGATGGTACAGGACCATGCTCCTGGGTACCTGTGAATGTGGCTTGTCATTTCTGCATTTTCCCCTTCCACTGTCACTAAGCGCCTAAGACTTGCAGGATATATCTACACCATGTCATTTCTGCATTTTCCCCTTCCACTATCACTAAGCGCCTAAGACTTGCAGGATTTATCTACACCATTTTTTTCCACTGTAGGAGTCCCAGTAAATTAGTGTCAAGTCTCTTTTTGACATTCAGTCCAACTGTCCTTTTGGTCTGCCCTCCTATATATTGCTGACATCCGGGTATTTGATGTCACTCACTGCCAAACACGATCAATGTTGTGCTGCCCCACTCTCTCCAGCCTTTGAATCTACAGTGTCACTCTTATTTAATTCAGCCCAAGACCACCTTCTTCCCTTTACCTTGTGTTTGAATCTCCAGAGCTTTCTGAAGCATGAAAGATGTTGTGTTTTAAAAAAACACAACTTCCTTGATGTGTAGTGGTGGTGCATCCCCCTCACCTCCTTGGGCCTGCTTGACCATTTCAGGAGCTCCTGATACATTTTTATTGAACCAGCTGGGCAAAGTGATCATCCTAGTTGGACAGTGAAGCATCCCATAACCTTACCAGGAATTCTTTCATGATAATGATAGAAATGACATTGCTCATATCAGAAACATTAGTTGTGCCCCTCCTGCTGCTCCCACTGAATTTGGCTTGTCCATTCCTCTCCATGCTGTGCAAGCAGAAAGCAGAGTATGTCCAAGTGTCCTTGAACCATTTTCTAACACATTGCACAATCTTTGCATTGCTGCAATCTGGGAGGTATGTGACCTCTGCATGTCTTGGGAGAGCATATGATACTGCCCACATGCTCTCACAGGCATGGTCAGTGCTAACAATTTATGATCAAAGA
The DNA here is from genome assembly GCF_000695815.1 of Acanthisitta chloris. Taxonomy (NCBI): domain Eukaryota; kingdom Metazoa; phylum Chordata; class Aves; order Passeriformes; family Acanthisittidae; genus Acanthisitta; species Acanthisitta chloris. The sequence goes on along the minus strand of NW_008663159.1, from coordinate 59,177 downwards.
GCACTCTGAGCTTTCTGGGAGCAGTGCAGTGAGGTGGAGTGCCAAGAGGGATGTCCTTCTGCACCCATCTTGGTGCAGACCCAAGGGAACTAAACAGCTGACATGTGGCAGCCTCCAGAAACACCTCTGAGGAGGGGAAAGTCCAATCATAGAGGCTGGGCTGTTCCTCTCCTTCATTAACCTCTCTAGGCTAAGAAAATGCAACTCTAACAATTATACACTAAATGCATGTCATCTACAAACACTGCACCAGTTGGAGCTGTGTTGGCTCTGAGGCTGAGTTTGGCCTGCCATGGAGACAAGAATTCCCAATGCCTTTGGGAAGCAAAGAACCTTTTGTGCAAATTAGTGGCTTTATACCTTTTTCCAAGATGTATTAAGTCTTTAATATGCAGAACATAAACCATGTGTCAGATGATGAGATGGGTTGAACAGCTGGTAAGGAAGTCCTCTCTTGAGGACTATTAATGCAGGAGCACTTTGATACATAAAGGCTGTTGAGTAAAGGCCAACAAAAACTCATCCCTTGATGAGCTACTGCCTAGTTCTGCTACATTTGGTGTCTCTCTGGGCCATGCTCCTGGACACTGAGCACTGCTGATGCTCTGAGCACTGGGGACTTGGTGTCTCATTTCACTGTTGCAAAGTCTAAATGGTTCGGTGCTGAAATTACTGCTATTGTAGGGTGGTTGTGAACCTACACCACAACTGGACCCTGCAGGAGGGTGGGACCAGGTCATGTGGATTCTGGGCATGCTGTTTGATAGCCTGCTGAATATGAGCCACAGTGTGCCCAGGTGGCCAAGAAGGCCAGTGGCAACCTGGCTTGTATCAGAAATAGTGTGGCCAGCAGGACTAGGAAAGTGACCATCCTTCATCCTTGGCACTACAGCAGGACTAGGGAAGTGACCATCCCTCATCCTCGGCACTGGTGAGGTGGCAATCATCTGTTGTTGACTTGTGATAAAAACACTTGCATGATTATCACATAGGACCATGAAATCCTGGGTCATGCACATGGCACACGGGGCCTAGTGTCATGTAAAGGAATAAGCAATAATACTCAAATTACCTTTTTCCAGTGTATTAGGGGAATGTGGCTTGGCATATAAATCTCTGCAAAAGTTAACAACATTTGCAAGTTAACACACTGAACAGCTGGGATTTTCCACTATGAATTCAAGGGTAATTACAAACTACAGTAATCAAGTCTGAAGGTTGCATTTAAAATAAGGACAGTGGTAGGAAGTGGAAAAAAATAGGAAACAGGAATATTCAGTGTACTCTGTTGCCTGGAGAAATGCAGAAAGGACTGGGACATATTTCTGCATTTTGTTTCCTTACGTCAGCCACTTCCACAGTGCGTGTGAAGGAACCAGAGAAACAGTCATAAAATAGCAACAAGACCACAATGTACAAGGAAATGTAATCCAGAGCCCAGAGCAGGGCAGAAATGAAAGGGGTGACAGTGGCTGTGGTAATTCTTTACAGAGAGGAATTCAGCCAGTTTAAAAATAGAAGTTGTCAGGCAAAACAGAAAGTCCTGGAGACGAGCAGGTGGCTGCAGCAGATTTTTGTTTGACCTGTTAAGGTGGAGGAAGATTATGGTCTTCATCCAGCCTTTCTGCTTCTTGAGACTGAGAAGAAGCCAGGAATGCTCATGAAAATCTCTTGCCTTCCCAGTGAACCCCACTTTACGTGGAAAAATTAAGATAATGTTCAATATGAACTATTGCCTCTTCTCCAATTAGTGTATTGATGTTCTCTGCTCTCACAGTTTGGGAGGTCACTTAGAGGCCAGATACTCTTCCAAATGTGAAATGTAATTTACTGCCTATGTCAAAGCAGGTTGTTTGGGTGTTTTTTTCTGTTTCTCCTGGGCTCTGAAACACTCATCTGCATCCCTACTCACACTTGTAGCTAGTTGCCTCTGGCAAGGAAGGAAGGGATCTATTCCTAAAGCAACCAGATTATGTCAAAAATGGGAATAGGCAGAAGCAGATGTGCAACATCCAGAGCAATCTACCAGTGATTCCCAGGGGCTCTTAGCAAACAGCCTTGACCTACTCTCAGTACCAGAATTTACTGACAATGTAACCAAATAAAACACAGTGCACTACGAGAAGAACAAAGCATTTTTACTGGTTAGATGCTACATGCAAACCAATAAATGTGTGATCAAAGTACCTGTTTTTGCAGATAATTCATTTTAAACAGACTTTTG
>NW_008663159.1:54444-56907 GCF_000695815.1 Acanthisitta chloris | reverse complement strand
GTAAGTTTGGATGACTGTAGTGCATCTGTCTTCAGTTGAGCTCCTCATCCTAAACTCTTGCCACTACCAATGGAAAGAAAAAGCAGGCAATTTTAAATATGACTTATATAGTGTGTTTTACACGTTGACTTTAGAGTGAGATAATGGACACTTATAACCACTATTAAGCAAAGCCAGATGAATGTCTCTCTCATACTTTTCTCTACATCTGGGTACCTGAATTCCAAGAAAGGAGTAGTTCACCCTAAGAGACCTTGGCCTGTGTAGACTCCTAGTACTGCCCTGTAACTGTAACCCTCTGCCCCATGAGGGTATGCTGGTTTATTTAACCTACAGTGCTTGACAGTCATCTGGGACAACCTCACTGATCTGCTAGAGCTAGTAATGGGAGGATTACACCTAGTAGCAGGTCTATGCCTTTGGGACAGCACTGTCTGAACCAGATCTCTTTTCTGGAATATTCTCTAGTAACTTTGTATCCTCAGGGGGGCCCGAACACTTAGCCATTTCACTTCCTAGACAGCACTAAGGACTGTAATAGCTGTACTTTGCAGCATATCACCAGAAGGACAGGAAATTTAGTCTTTTCCCATTCTGCTGAAACAGGTGTTGACAGCAGTATATCAGACTATAAACTTCTGAGGCATAGATAAGGTTCCCCCAAATCCTTTGGTCTTCAGTTGCACACTCTGATATGCTTCTGGTATTTAGGTGACTGATATCCACTTGGTTTATTCTGTAGATCTATCCTGCTCTCTATGTCTTTCTCCTGAAGCTTCTTGCCATTTCTTTGCAGGCATGCTGTAGGCCTGAAATCAGAACCTGCAGAAGACATTCCAAATGCATTTCCATTCTTTATTTTCTTCAGAAATGGAAGTTTCCACCACTGAGAAACTCTAGCATTTCTGACCTTCCATTCCAAACTGAAAAAACCCCTCAACCAGGGAATCTGAAATTTTATACCAATACAGGCATTTTCAGCTGTAGCTGTGTGCTGAGGAATTAAGGAGGAAAGTTTGAATTGCACAAAACAAATACTTCTCAAAGCAAAATTGTTAGTTATTATATTGTCAGCCACAACTTAATGAAGTCTATCTTCTTATTCAGTTCTAACTTTCTTAACTAAATTCACCTGGCAGGATACTGGCTTCAGAGAGATCATTTTGCCAGCATGCTGTTCTGCAACATTTTCTAATTTTTTGCAAATAGCTTTTCCCCAGATAGTCCATGGGTAGGTGGTATAAACAGTAGCATATATATTGTGCCTACCTCTCCAATTTCAAAGCAAGTAAAGTTTATTTGCTACTACTGCAACATCTATCTGGCAAATGACTTCTGGTCATAATCTATGATGCTACCTTCTGTGTTTGTGCAATTAAAAAGAGATGATCAATCTTAAAAAGTCATATTGTAATGCCAGTAATGACCTTGTGTGTTCATCCAGGTGATGAGCATTTTCCCTCTGTTTCTTCCTATGCTAATGAAGTTCTTGTTATTGCCTTTTCTGTGGCAAAGGTAGGAAATGCTAGATGTATCTCTGGTGTAAACCAGTTCACCTAATAAAGGGACAGATTTATTTAAGTGATTTTGAAGAGCTTTTCTCCAACTGATGGAAAATACGGATATGAAGCATCAAAAAGTGCACAATGGGTTACAAAGGAATTCTGCACTGTGCATATGTTAGAGAAAGCAATATGAGTGCATATATTTCCATATTCAGGATGGAAAAGGTATGGGGTTTTGTACTGCTGGCACTAGAACATGAACTTCTTCAGTACCTTCTGGGTCTTATCTAAAACCAGCAGAGGACTGCCAAGCAAGCCAGTCCCATGAGGACTGTTCAGCCATCACCTCGCTTCACCTCTGTCCTGACCTTCTAATATTTCCCCTGTGAGCAACAGCTGCGTGTCAGGGTAAGCTGTGCTCAGGCCAGGGCTTGACTGGCATCCTCCTCCCACACCACCCTGCAGAGGGATCTTCCTGGCAAAACACTTGACCTCTCCTCTCTTCCCTCCCTTTCTTTCTCAACCTGCTTCTTGTACCTTCAGTCCTCAAGGGAGAAAATTTTCATTGTGACATCTGTAACTGAAATGAATATTGGTAACACCTTATAGCTCAGATCTTTCATTCTTCTCAAAACATTTCAGTGAAGTCAGTAAGTTGGCATTTCATTTTTCTGAAGTAGGACTGTAGAGCACTAACTGTGCCAGTGTTTAGATATTTCATTTTTCTGAAGTAGGACTGTAGGGGACTAACTGTGCCAGTGTTTAGACATCTAAAAGTCTTCATATTTAGTTAAAACTTGTTGCACATGCCTCCTCTATGGCTATGAGCACTCAACAGAACAATTTTTATCAAAGACTGGGATAGGAATAGAATAGAACAGAGTAGAACAGAATATTCCCGTTGGAAGGGACCTATAAGGACCTGCCACTCTGCTGTAACCCCTAAACCCTAAACCAT
>NW_008663159.1:53979-54274 GCF_000695815.1 Acanthisitta chloris | reverse complement strand
ACCTCTCTACAACCCCTTTTCAGAGAGGTGTAGAGAGCCATGAGGTCACTCCTGAGCCATCTCTTCTCAAGGATAAACAAGCACAGTTCCCTCAGCCATTCCTCGTACGACATGTGTTCTAGACCTTTTATGAGCCTTGTTGCCCTTCACTGGACTCGCTCCAGTGCCTCAATGTCCTTTTTAAATTGAGGGGCCCAAAAGTGAACACAGTACTCAAGGTGTGGACTCACCAATGCTAAGTACAGGGGGATGATCACTTCCCTAGTCCTGCTGGCCACATTATTCTTGATACAGG